>NW_004797386.1:1256347-1275042 GCF_000002075.1 Aplysia californica
CCCAAACAGGAAATTAGTAGAAACATGGAAACCAAAGAAACGAATTCAACAAAAGTCAATCATGCATCACATCACAGAACTAATGGAGAGCCACCATCTACCACAAAACAGAAAAGAAACCGAAAGAGTCAACCAAAACATCCCTCCCCACCTTTCTTTAAAAAAGCCAATCATTACAACTTCTCTCAAAGACAAGAGCACAAAATCTTCAGACCCAATGACGCTGGTGCTTGCATCACATCAAACAATCGATAGCTATTCAGATGACTGGATACACGTCTATACGGACGGCTCAGCATTCAAAGGCACAACCAAAGCCGGATATGGAATACTAATACAGTACCCAGATGGAAGTTCCAATGAGATCTCTGCAGCCTGTGGAGAGAAAAGCAAAGGAGGCTATTTTTACCTCTTGCATTTACCAAAAGCTTGTTCTATTTTCCGTAAGGTCGTGGGTTCGAATCCCGTCAGGGGCCCGACGTTGTGTCCTTGGGAAAGGCACTTTGCACAAATTTTCCTCACTTCACCCAGGTGGAAATGGGTACCCTGCTATAGACAGTGAACGATCTTGTCAGTTTGATAGTGTTTGAGCGCGTGAAATCCGCAGCTTGCACTGTATGCTTCCGCGGAAGCCGAGAATGTTTCTGAGTGTTCTCAGAGGGTCTGCTGGGGTAATAATGGTTGTAAAGCGCATAGAGCATGCTCTTGAGCATGGATATGCGCTATATAAATGCAATTATTATTATTATTATTAATGCAGCAACTACGATGCAGAAATGATGGCAATTGAAACAGCACTGTACCATCTCCGCACAGTTTTTGACACTCATCCTGGAAAAGCACAGAGTGTTGTGATTTTCACTGACTCACTATCAGTCTTACAAGCCATAGAAAATGACCATCATCTAAACCAAGATTTGACCCATATACTGTTTGGATCCCATCATCTGATAACATCCTGTGGCATCAACCTAGTAATGCAGTGGGTCCCCGGACACTCAAACATACCTGGAAATGACAGAGCAGACACACTTGCCAAACGGGGATCTAGACAGGAACAACCCAACACTCCAACTTCATACAACACTGCAAAACAAATCTTCAAAAGCAACAACAAACAAGATTGGATGAACGGATGGGCCCTGGGAAAGACAGGCAGAGCAGTTTTCAAACATATGACCACAACAAAAAGGAATGAGAATATCAACCGCCTTCAGAGAAAGAAACTGACCACGATTTTCCGCCTACGAACAGAAAATATACAACTCAACTTCCATCTGAACAGAATAAACCCGGAACTTCCCCCAATGTGTCCCTTGTGTGACTATGCATATGAGACTGTGGAGCATCACCTGTTCCACTGCACAGCCCTAAATGACATCAGAGCTACCCTTCTCCCTCCGAGACCTAACATTGACAACACACTCTATGGAACATTACAGCAACTGCAGCAAACCTGCACTTATCACTACATGGCATTGGACAGAAGGGTGAGAGCCCAGCTGTTGCTGGATCGATAACAACAACAACAACAACTCTTGGGCAAGCTATTCATATTTTACAATGAATAGAGTTAAAGACTGAAGGATTTTGTTTGGAGATCGATAGGTTTGTGGACTAGAGTTTACAAAAACATTTTTCTTGAAGTTGAAGATAAGGCTTGGTCAGTTCTGTTTGCACTTCCTTTACAGATCTGCTGTTGACTGTTTTAACCCCCCCCGTGCTTGCATTGCATTACAACAGTCTTTCACTTGTATATAATTTGTATTTACTTGGAGGAGAAAGGGGGTGGGGGAAGGACCAATGATCCATGTTATGTACATGATAGAGTTCTGTATGTGTCATCATTTTGTGATTATGTATTTGTTCATGTAGTAAAACTCTTTCTTTTCCACGTGTACTTCTGACTGTGATTTGTTTGTATCAGTCCCTTTCTCTTTTAAAGATCTGATTTGTAATGGGTTTTCACAGGTCGAGGTGGAGCTTCCATATACGGCAAGTTCTTTGAGGATGAATTCACAGAAGACTTAAAGCACACAGGTGAGATATTTTTTCTATAACTTTGCTGATAAAGTAGGCCAACTCAAACTCAAAGTAACCTTAGTTTCAGTAAGAGTTTTATGCCTTTAACTGACGACACAATTAGGTCATATAGGTGCCGTAGATGAGAGGTGTTACAAGAGAGTAACATACTAAAAAAGGAAGCAGGAGAGATAAAGGCGATACACATTTGATAGGAAAGAAAGAACAAACCACCCCAAAGCACCCGCCAACCACCCACTACTTTGAATCATCTTTGAACAATGTGGGAAAACATTGTCTTGTTGTATTGGCCCGTATTACAAGGCACACTAGATCTAGCTATACAATGTGTTAGGAATGGAGGATGGGCCTTGTGCTTCGCGTCAGATGGAGAGAAAGGAGAAAAATTCTTCACTTTTGGGGCCGTTAATTGCTTTTATTTGGTTATTGCGACCTCGAGGAAAGCGACTTTGGTCTGTTTGCAATCTCGTTGGAGCTGACATTCATTAAAAATATATATATAGAGGAAAAAATTGGGGATTGCCTTGTTGGGGCTGACTTCTCGTTGAATGTGACACCTACTGTATTATGTTTTACACACATGATACATGTCCAGTAATTTTAAAATCGATCTTTTTATGAATATATAATGCGCATTGAGCATTTTTTAGGAAATGGAAATGCGCAGCATAAATGCTGTTTTTTATTATTATTATTTCTGTCCTTTAGACTCTTGTGTTGCTTTTCTCCTTGTTAAGGTGCTGGCATTCTGTCAATGGCAAACAGCGGACCCTGTTCTAACGGAAGTCAGTTTTTCTTCACGTTGGCTCCCACCCAATGGCTTGACGGAAAGCACACAATTTTTGGCCGCGTGAGCGGCGGGATATTGGTGGTGCAGAGGATCGGCATGGTGGAGACGGACGAAACTGATCGGCCTGTGGACTCCATCAAGATCATCAAGGCCTACATCACCCCCACGTGATGCTCACACTCGCACGCTCATTCATTGTCATTGTTGCTGATCATTTTTATCATTGTGTTCCAATAAACTACAACGCATTGCAAATCTGCTTTTGATTTTTATTGAGAATCTAACTGCTTCAATCTTTTTCAATATGGCACTGGGCTGAAGGCTTAGATGGTCACCTCCAAAAGTTTGTGTTGTTGGCATTACAAGGGGTTTGGGTGAGTCTGGTCAAAGATCGTACTTAACAAGATAGTTCACTCAGCCAAAAGAGTGTCCGCGGAAGTCCGCACATTGCTTCAGATGACGCTGCAGTCTTTGTTTTGAAGCTCTCTTTCGTTTCTCCAGAAGAAGGATAGGAAAAGCACAGTTTGTTAGTTTCACTTTTATTGTTTTTCACACGAGTAGGGTAACTCTGATAGGAAAGTCCGTGCTTTTTCGAAGAGGGCGCCACCGGATTTTATGGACACTTTTTTAATTGGCTCAAAGAGGAATGAAATATCCTGTTATACACCATCTTTGGTCTGGTCCAGGCATTCAGAATTTGAACCCATTTCTGAAAACAGGTTGTTTTGAGGGTTCTTTATATTTAGGGCTCTCTGACCAGTGCCTCATATGTAGTGGTTATGTGCTTGGCTGCCACATGCAGGAGACCTGAGGTCGAATCCTGAACGGGGGAAGTTTTATTGCATTGACTGGCAGGGTCGAAGCCCGCCTCCTAAATGATCTAATTTGGGTTGATGAAATAAAAATAAATTAATAGCATTTGTATAGCGCATATATCCCCACACGAAAGCAGGCTCTATGCGCTTTACACTATATTATTACCCCAGCAGACCATAGAACATTCAGAAACATTCTCAGCTTCCCGGGAAGCATACAGTGCAAGCAGCGGGTCAAGCGCTCAAACACAAACAAACTGATAAGATCTTTCACTGTCTATAGGCGGGTACCCATTTTCACCTGGGTGAAGTGGGAAAAATTCGTGTAAAGTGCCTTTCCCAAGGATACAACGTCGGGCCCGCGTCTCGAACCCCCGAACCCGCAACCTCACGATTACGAGTCAGGTAGCCTAACCCCTAGGCCACCAATGATGCCGTAAAAGTACGCTCATGAATTTTTAAAAAAGTGTTCTATTTATTAAGTTTTACGGCACTTGCAACAAAAATAGGTCAAATAAGAGTTGAAGATTAGAAGGCTTACTATTACTAGAGAGTAACAAATACACACACCAAAAAAAGGAGAGATAAGGATAGATGTTCCATAGGAAAAGGAACAGATCACAATGGTGCACCTGCCAACCACCCACAGGCGTCACCTCTCAGTCTCTGGTAACCTCAGTCAGTGCTAGACTGGACTGTAGCTCATGCTAAAAGTTTTAGTAAGGTTTTACAGTGCTCGGAACTGAATAAGTTCATAGAGCGTTGTGGGGTGGATGTCAACAGAGAAGTCCAAACGGGGAATCAGGCTTACTCTACTCTCCTCTCTAGCTTCAAGAGCTCAAAGTCTCCTTCAACTATCAAGGCACCCCGGAAATAGCAGGTCACAAGAGTGTGACAAACATACAAAAGAAGTAGAGGAAAAATGACGATAGTAAGGATGAGGAAAGGAAAAGCAACAGTTCCCCCTATGTTGTTCCGGCACAGTGTGAGTATGACATTGATAAATCAGCCAATTTACAACATGTTCACTGTGCATAAGAACATGTCAACATCCCCCCTTTGGGAATGGCCTAAAGACGTTTCAGTCAATAGCACTGCCCTGGTGGTGGTGGTGTGTGTGTGTGTGTGTGTGAGGGGGGGGGGGGGGGGGGGGGGCTCACGCTAAAAACATGTCCCTGACTCTGAATATGATGAATAATATACAGACACAACAGAAGATGCAACATTCTTTTGATTTGTTTATTGCGCACAAGGTACAACAATGGTTCATGTTATTTAAGTATTCATTTCATTCACAGACACACAGGTATTTGATTCAAACTTTACTGGCAGCAAGAAGTTGTTTGACTTCCCATAAATCCCATCAGGTCAGAAACTGCAGTCACAGCAACACACTGGATATATCTGTCCCCATGGTTTTATGCACCCCGCATAATTTAGCAAAATTTGATCATTTTTGCATAATTTCTTATTATTTTCCTTTATCATTCTTTGTTGAAATTAACAGAATCGCATAATTTCACATTTTTGGGCTCAGTTTGCATAATTTCAGAATTTTTCTTGCATAAAACGACAGGGACAGATATATTGCTAGTAAGCTGATCAAACGTACTCGGCCCAGAAAGCAATTTTTTCAGGTGATAGAAAAACCCCCCCACTTTCATTCTTTTAACAGTTGTACCGGCACCTAAACTATGTATTTTTTACTTGCTTTTTTCAATATTTAGAATTTGAATTGCAATGAAACATTTTTTGCGCATATGCAACTGAAACCAAAGATTAATTGAGAAAATGAATTAAAAAATGATTTTTTGAGAAATTCTCTGAAAGTTTCAAAGAGATCTTTGTACTAGAAGTATTCTAAAATGTGAAAAATACAACCCCGGGGGTACAAAATGAACCCAGGGCGTACGGATAGGGTAAAAAATATCGTGGCCCAGTACATTTGAACAGCTGGCCCACGATATGTCAATGTACCTGAACTGTGTTCTCTCCAAAATCACCGGAAGTGCTAACTGCTATGCTATTTATTCTTTCATCCAAAATAAAACAAATAAGCAGCCAAGTCTTCAACATACAGTACAGTCAATGGAATGATGAATTCAAGGGTCATATCCAATAGTCAATTAAAAAAAAGTTTTAGTCGAGGTTTTACGGCGCTCGCAACTGCATATAAGTATAAGGTCATGTGAGCGCCAGAATCCAATAGTCCATTGGAAATTTTTCATTTAAGCTGAGCTTGCACACGTGTGCTGTGTATAGACTATCGAGTCTGCTAGGGTAATTATACAGACTGTAACGCACATAGAGCTTGCTGTTGAGCAGAGCTTATATGCGTGATACAAATGGTCGATTTTAAGCACAAGCGGGCTATCCCGAAAAATGCTGTTTTGAGAAAATCAAAGTCAGTTTTTGGATTCTTATTCAGTCTCTTAAAAAGACAAGGAGAGTTTTCTCTATAACCAAACAAATATACACACCAATGAAACCAAACTTCTCCTATAGGTAGGGCAATGCCAACTTTTGGTGTAGGTCAAGATTTCTGGAAACCCCCGAAATCTGGGCTTGCCCGCTTGTCCTTTTAAAAGTGACCAAATGCTATTTATTATTATGGATTGTAATAGGCCAGACAAGTTTCACTTTCATTCCACTTAGGTCTGAGCTGTGTTCAATTTTCTGTTGCTGGCATTGAAACATAGACTAGAGTAAACACCAACAGCGGATTACTACCAAAAAAAAATTTAAAAAATGATACTGCATCTTTTAAAAAGATCGCTGACATACCTCCCCTCTCAAATGTACTTTTATTCAATTTTCCCAGTAAATAGTGTAAATCTTTTGCTACCTGCTATTTTCACTGACAACGGTATACTATATGATGTCGATCTAGCCAATGAAAATGAAATTGTAACGTCACTGAATGAGCCTCTTTTTCACACCATAAAGTTTCAGCACACAGCACACATCATACACTGCATAATATATATGTACCGTGCCCTGTTTCACTCATTTCACCCTCCAAGAGTTATAGATATTTCTGTCCCCGTGGTTTTATGCACCCCGCATAAAACAACGGGGACAGATATTTGGTATTGCGTTCATCATGTGTTTTGGGCTTCTACGACCCTCCATACTAGTTCAAACACACCATTTTATCACATTCACATCACAGAATTTTTCAGACACGTGGAGGATTAACTCATCGAGCATCACAACAAATATTTTCATACACATCTCAGACAATGAACATGAAGCTCCATTTGATAGCTTCAGATGAAGACGAAACAAAATAATGGCACATCTCCCAAATGAGGCTGTCATTCCGTCATCCTAACTGTGCATTAAGACCAAAGATCTGCATCTGTCCAACCATTTAAGGGGATCCACTGGTCAGATCAGTAAAAATTTTGAAAAAATATCAGTTTTCGGATTTTGGTGTATCTTAATAGATATCAATATCAAGGACTCATCTTTAGAAGCCTAATTCCTCTATCAAACTTATAAATAGCTGGAAAATGCATTTAAGAGAGGCAGCAATGTAGGAAAATCTTCACCAAAAATTATCTCTCTTTGCAGTTTTCTCAGAATTGTTTATCTGACCAGGTAGCAACACTATATTGAGTAGATCTCAGAAAGTTACTGTCAGAATTGTTTCAAATTTGGACACAATCTTTTATACACATTACTCTATAACTTTACAGGAGCATTTTTGCTGTTTATGGAACACATTTGGAGTTTTAGGCCTGTTTTATTTGACAAAATCTTAAAACATTGGAGACCTGAATGTGGTGCACAGCAAGGACTGTAAGGCTCACAAGTCAGTACAGAACATTCACATTTGGCTCTGTAAGGTTGTTCTACCTACCAACAGTAATCGCCATGCCAAATATTAGGCTTCTATCTTGATGAGTGTTGATGATTGACAAAATATAAAATTGGTTTTAAAAATGCTGAATCAATCCTTTATTTTTGATGGCTCGAGATTATTATGGCAGAAATCTTGAATTTTTTGCTTGGTAACCTTTTTTTGTACTATGTCACCGCCTTTGATGCAGAAAAGCAAGCGTTAGACCAAAAACTATAGCATTTGGGTGTTGACCATAGCTACACCCCCTTAACAGACGGTAGCTTAGACACAGGGACTACTGCGAGGAGACCGTAGAACATCTTCTCCTTCACTGCACAAACCCGGCAGTTCTTTGACACAGGCTCCTACACACACCTACAGACTTACAAAGCCTGCTCCACTCTGGCGCTGACCAGATGACAAGGACATGTGGTTACTTCAGGGAGGCATTGCGCAGCCAAGAGCGAAATTCTCGAAGCTAAAAGGGTTTGAAAACAACAAACAACAACTACAACAGACGGTAGCTGACTAGGGTCATCGAGTCCATGGCACACCATGTGTTTGTTTGCTTTTTCACCTGGAGCAAACTGCAGACTGCAGTGACACAACTGTTCTTTTCTGTAATTTCTGGGGAATTGATGAACTAAGATCAAATTCTCTTATGTTTAGTTTTAGTAAAAGCTTTACGGCACTTGCAACGCAATAAGGTAATATAGGTGCCGAAGATTAGAGGTGTTACAAGAGAGTAACAAACATAAAAAAGAAGGAGGGGAGATAGAGACGATAGATGAAATTCTATTATAACACATTTGGTATCTTTCACATTAAAATCTGACCAGGAGTACGAACATGATATCAGATGTAACCATTTAAAAAAAAAAAAAAATGGTTGGGAAAAATTTAGCCTGACTGAACTTTTCCCCCTACAGGGGACTTGACGGAAGAAATGTTATGGCTGCCGAAAACCCCCCACAACAAGACGGACTCGTCAACTTCCTTCAATGGTAGGGCGCAGGACTTGAGTCTGAACACTAGCAGAGATGAGATATAAGAATTAACTCTTTGAACCCCCATCGGAGCGTCCGGTGGTAATAACCCTGTTCCTCATCGGACACTCGGAGCGTCCAGTACTAGTGACAACTGTTTCGTTTTATTTAGTGCTAGTTCTTGCTTGTTTTTCGGAACTATTCCCGAATCAAGTTTTTTAGTAATGACTAAGCCTTTGTTTCCGCTATTTAGAAGTTGGAGGCAAGCTTTTGGGGTTATAATGAGACATAGTGCACTAGGTTTAGGTGACTGTAGAAAAAAAACTCAGGGCTTAAACTTAAAGAGTTCAACTGGTCCATCTATCTGACAAAAGTAATCGGACGGATGTAGATCTTTGGTCTGAATGAGTAATCACCCCTCTCTCACATTCACACTCTGCTTTCTTTGACAATATTCATCCATTCAGGCTTGCAGGAGGTCATTTCCAGTCTGAGGCGTATTTGAAACCTTTTGCCTCCAAGTCCGCTTTTGCCTCGGCTACTTGCTGCAGACAGAAAAAAAAAAAAAAATGTAAAAACGTCATCATGTTGTATTGTGAATGAGAAAGTCAAATTTTCAAAACTGACATATGACAAGACTTTTGCTTAACCCTACCCGTACGCCCTGGGGTCATTTTGTACCCCTGGGGTTGTATTCTTAACATTTTAGAATACTTCTACTGCGAAGATCTTTTTGAAACTTTCAGTATTTCGCAAAAAATCATTTTGACAGACTGCTATGCAAAGCGTACGGATCGGATTAACAAGTAAATTTCCTCTTTGGAAAGTGGTAGTAAAACATGACGTACGGATGGATAGGGTTAAAAGATGATTGTTTCATAATTTTGAAGAAGCTGGTTTCAATAATGGTAAGGCATGAGTTCGATCCCCGTGTGGGAAGGAGTTTAATCAAGTACGTGTATGTTTATCTTTTTGTTGGGATGTTGTATCCCAATCATCTCTAGTTTAGTTTTAGTAAGTGTTTTACGGCACTTGCAACACAATAAAGTCATATAAGTGCCGAAGATTAGAGGCGTTGCAAGAGAGTAACAAACACAAAAAAGAAGGAGGGGAGATAAAGACAATAGATATTTGATAGGAAAGAAGGAGCAAACCACACCAGAGCACCCGCCAACCGCCCACAAATCATCCCTCAATAGCCTTGATGATAAACAGGGTCGAGGCAGCCCATCCCCTACATTATCACAACTGGTATAGCAGTCAAGCACACTGACTGAAGTGTCTTTAGGCCATTCCCAAAGGGGAGACATTTCTCGTTCTAATGCACAGTAGAACTGTAAAATGGGCAGATCTAACAATGTCAAGCTCATAACGGTGCCTGAACTACAACAGGAAACTGCTGCTTTTTCTTTCCTAATCCTTACTATCGGCATTTTCCTCCACTTCTTTTGTATGTTTGTCACATTCTTGTGACTGGCTATTTTCGGGGTGCCTTGATAGACGAAGCAGACTTTCAGCTGTTGAAGTGAGAGAGGTGAGCAGGGTAAGTCCGATTCCCTGTAAGGACTTCTCTATTGACATCCACCCCCTTGGCGCTCATATGACATTATGTAGTTGTAAGCGCTGTAAAACCTCTACTAAAACAACAAACAACGCAGTCAGGCACTTCTCTGTCCCATGTAGGAGACCCCACTGTGATTCCCAAGGGAGGAGAAAAATCTTTTTGAGTATCTCCGTCTCTCTGCAGGGATGCACCCCTCTCAACCTGCCTTGGCCCTGACAGGCAGGGTCAGAAGCCAGCCTCCTAAGTGATCTAAATTGTGTCGAAGCGGGCGTAAAAACACCAACATTACTCCACCCCCCCTATAAATAAGCATTTTAATTATTTACAAAACCTTCAGGAAGGTGGGTGGTTGGCGGGTGCTCTGGTGTGGTTTGCTTCTTCTTTCCTATCAAAAAATCTATCGTCCTTATCTCCTCTCCTTCTTTTTTTATGTTTGTTACTCTCTTGTAACACCTCTAATCTTCTGGCACTCATATGACCTTATGCAGTTGCGAGCGCTGTAAAACCTCTACTAAAACAAAATCAAACCGTCTGGAAGTCTGTTTCAATATGCATCTAAACTTTTTTATACGAAGGGCAAAGTCACAAGCTATTTACAACAACTGAGAAGTGGACACAACAAAGAATGAAACAATCACCTGCTTTAATTCCTCCGATGCTTCCACACAGTCGTTAAACGTCGTCACTCTGTAGCCAACAACCGCCAGCGAGAAACACTACACAGAAGACAAAAAGAAAGAAATATATGTGTCACAACACGGTGGAATTATGCGCTCGTCCATTTGTGGGCATATGGAGTTATCGGTATCATCTGAAAGATTGTTCATTTGCCTTGCTTTCGATGAAAAAAAATCTATTTACCTAGCTTAAAAGTTGAGATATTTGCGATTGAAGGAGGTGGGGTCATCTGGTTTCAGAAGTAACCAGTTTATGAGGATGCCAAGATTCAGCTGCCAGTAACTAGAAAGCGCTTCTCATGTCTTACCTGAATTCTTTTACATTTGCTCGTAGCCAAAGATATAACTCACTTTTACCATCACATTATCAAAGTTGGAAAAAATAAACTGTAAGTAAGCAAACATAGGTAGTCTTTATTAAGACTTTGTTTTAGTAAGAGTTTTTGGCACTTGCAACACAATAAGGTCATATAAAAGTGCTGAAGATTACAGGTGTTACAAGAGAGTAACAAACTCAAAAAAGGAGGAGGGGAGAGAAAGATGATAGATGTTTGACAGGAAAGAAGAAGCAAACCACACCAACCACCCGCATTAAGACTTTGATTTTGATCACGCATACTTACAGCAAAAACCATCAGTAGGTACAGCGGTAGCTGAAAACAAAAAGTATAAATAAGGAAAAATCAAGTGAAGACTAAAACTTACACTTAAAGGTCAAAGTGCTTGAAAATATTTTTAAATAAGTAAAGTTGAAATTGTACAAGATGGCTACTCATTTTAGTAGAGATTATCTTCAGACTAAGGACACAACACACAAGACTGAGACAACATATGTACAAATGTTTTAAACTAGTACAATCACCAAAATGCCAGTGTGGAGAGGCGGACCAAACTGTTGAACACACCTTTCAGCACTGCAAGACACACAGGGCCCTGAGACAGGAAACGTGGCCAACCCCACTGACGCTACAAGAGAAGCTATACGGGCCGCCAGATGAACTGAGCAGGATGGCCCAATTTATGACAGATACCAGACTTCAAGTGTGATGCGATCGAGAAGAAGATGAAGAAGAAGAAGATTTTAGTAGAGGTTTTACGGCGCTCGCAAAGTAGAACTGCATAAGGTCATATGAGAGCCAGAAGATTAGAGGTGTTACAAGAGAGTAACAAACATAAAAAAGAAGGGGAGATAAGGATGATAGATGTTTAATAGGAAAGAAGAGGCAAACCACACCAGAGCATCCACCAACCACCCACTACTACTCATTGTGAAGGAGAAAAGGAGTAGTTTTAGACAGGTGGACGTACTGGACAGTGTCATTGTAGTATAAGAAAAACGTAAGGGCTGAAGTGGAAAGTGGTCGTTGGTACAGATAATTGTCTTGGACCTGTGGCCATAAGACCAAGTTCCACTGAAAGGATGACGAATTGTGATCGACCTTGAAAAATGAGGAAAGAGTAAAGCTGAAATCACTGAGACGAGGGCCAACATTATGTTTTGAGCCTGTGCAGGACAAAAACTTGTCCAACATAAAAATAGAATCAAATATATTGGCCCTTTTGGAAATTCAAACTAACCGAGGAGGAAATATTTTCATTTCAGGCTCGAGAGTAGGCTATGCGTTTAGCCCTGAATCCTGAAAAAAACATAGCGGAAGTCTTGTATTAGCTGCTTCACATGATGAGGGATCTATTTCTTGCTAACTGACAATTGTCTAAAATATTTATGATCAAGTTATCATGATGAAATGCAATTGCAAAGAAATAATGGGTAAGGTGATTACAATTTGTTTGTAAAAAGTCATTATTCCTCCATTGCAATTTTTTTTAAAGAAAGAGAGAACGAGTCTCTTTTAAATCAGTGGACAAGAAAGGGCTGTGCACACACAAAGTCATGGGTTGACCTTTGGTAATACTATTGTGTTCTTCAAGTTAAAGGGTTCCACAGCTCATAAGGTTTCCTAGTTCTTAATCGGTCGCTTCTACTTCTAAGCACAAGTGGGCTATCCCGGAAAAAGCTGTTTTGAGAAAATCGAAGGTAAAGTTTTTGGACCCTTGTTCAGTCTCTTTAAAAGACTAGGAGAGTTTTCTCTAAAACCAAATAAATATACACACCAATGAAATCAAACTTCTCCTATAGGTAGGGCAATGCCCACTTTTCGTGTAGGTCAAGGTTTCTGGAAACCTCCAAAATCTGGGTTAGCCCGCTTGTCCTTAAAAGCAACCAATTGACAGCATGCATTAACTTGTCCTTTTTTGTCTAAATGTTTGTCCTATTTAAGGACTTATGATGGTATTTTTATTGACCACAATGGTACTGGCACAGAATATATCATTTGCAAAAGAAATGGCTGAAATAACTTACAACAAGGATGACCTCATTCATTCCGTCACTCAGGTCAGCCTTGAAGTAGCCTGCGACATATGCTAGCCACACTGACATGAATGAGCCAGCTCCTAGCAACCACTGATACAGTTTAGGAAGCTGAAAAGACAAACAATCATAAGAACAATTGTATGATACATGATTTAGTTTATTAGGAAATTAAAAGTGCTTGTATATTTCATTCATTAAGGCTAAAAAACAAAGGTAACTTGCCGTCCTGTTAGGAAATGCACATCCTTGAAAAAGAATAAATTAAAGTCACTGAAATTTAAAATTGAGCCCAAGAAGTTTTCCAACCTTTAAAATCTGATCAAAGTTCAGCTAAAGCAAAACTTGTATTGCTGGTTTCAGTAGAGTCTCCCTCTTCCTCATTATTTTTTGCAAAACCACCTCACACAAATGTACCTGTGTTCATGCATGCGTACACATACTCACACATGATATACAAAGTCAACCCGTACTAGTCACTATTCATGCATTTTAATAAATCAAAACCATGTCATATTCATTCTGAATATCTCATAATCTGTCAAAGTCAACTGCTATTCTTTTAACAAATTAGGAAACCCAATTTTCATAACTTAAATTCACAATAACAAACAGACTGAGGATATATATATAGGAGTCGAGTAAATTCAACAACAGCCTTGCCGGCTCTGACAACATGACCAAAAAGTCCCATCTGTTGTGCAGTTGAAGGGTGCTCTGGTGTGGTTTACTCTTAAAATTGTTATTATTATCACCATCATCAATATAATGCTATCATTATTAAAATCATCATTATCATTGCCATTGATAGCATTAAGTTGTTTTTTTGTTTTGATTTTGTTCTTCACTGAATGAAATATGAATATATTATACATGTGATAAATCACAAACCCTTTCATACAATTATGGAGGAAAGGATGTCGAAAAAAACAAACATTGTAAGTTGAAACTGATGTGAAGATTGAGTCTCTACATCTTTCTTTCCCTTTCTTGCAGGGATGTGACCGTCTATAAAGAGAAAAATGCAATAATTGAGCTTATACATCATATTTCCACACCTTAAGCCATGAGGAGATTGGTCTTATAGATGTAACTCTTGATAGAATGATAAAACGAAAAATTGAGATTGGGCATCTGATTTCCTCATGGAAAGACAAGGGTGGCGATCTGGGGGAGGTAGCTTCAACATTTATGTATATGTATGGATTGAAAGACCTTATCTAGCCTTTGTTCTGATCATATACGGTCAGCTGCAATGCAGGTTTCAAGGAGTGTCCTTGTGTGACATTTTTATTATTTTATAAAATATTGTATTTATTATTTAAACATTATTTTACTAAAATTACTTTTTGTCAGTGTTATTGTTCTTAGTATTATTATGATGATGGTGATGAAAATGATTATTTGCTGTAATCATTGTAGTAGGCAAATTCCAGGTTAAAAATCAGAGATACTGGTTGGTTAAAAGTAGAACCAAACGGGGGGGTGATAAATTCATAGACAGGTTAAAGAAGTTAAAACAGCACCTAAACTTCGATGGCTGGTGCATCTACAAATAAATTATTGATCGTCAGGTGGTCGTCCCAAGCCTGAGTAAACGCAGAGGGCAACTTTTATTTAGCATGTAAATTGTAGTAGTCTTTAGTAGACGAATAGAAAGGAACATCGTGGTAGACAACCAAATTGGCTGATACAAAAAAATTCTCCTGCTTGCTCCATATGTATTTATAAAACAGTTAAGCACATCATGCAAAAATAAGGACAAACTATAACCACTAAAATATTTTTAAAGCAGCCAACGACAGTCCCAAGCCTGTGTAAACGCAGAGGGGGAAAAATAAGTATGTGGATTATTGTAGTAGACAAGTTTAAAAATATACACACAGTGGTATAGACCACCAAATGGACTTGCTCAAGAAAAATATTTTTCTTCTTGTATATATTATGTATGTGTAAAAGATCAGCTGACTGCATCGTTTCGGTCATATTTTAAAAAAAAGTAATACGTTATCAATTGACTCATCATGCATAAATAGCATGTTTTATTGTTACGATAAAGCAAATCTAGTTCCAATAAGATCAGATCTGGATTTGATGCACACACTTCCGTTCTGATATCAGCATCATAACTGCATTTTATAAACTAAATTTAAATTATGTTTTCCATCAATTCCCAGACAGTTCTTTATTCTGTGTTCACTAGAAAAAATAAATGCGACGGTTTTGCGAACTAAGAATGAAAAATTATACAACATTCGTGGACTGCAGTACGGTAGCTGCTTTAAAAAAATAAAAACATGACAAAATTGTAAATGAATGACTATCTATAAAGTTGAAGCTCTATCATCATTCTTTCCAGTGACACCAAATAGTTTGTTCTATGTTGATTAGAACTAGAGATATATGACGTTTAGTTTACAGATCAAGTTTAGTCACATTTAATTTGCACAAATTAATTAACATACTTGGACTCATTCTTTACCTTCTGCGCCCCCTAAAGTTTTATTTCATCATTTCATTACTTTGATGGTTAACTTAAGGCAAAAACTATACAATATTTTTAAACTATCGCTAGTTCATACACTTTAAAAGGTTTTGCTTCAACATTTAGATAACGAGTTCAGATATTATCGTAACTATCAGTGATATATATATGCCCTTTTCAGTTAATTTGCATAAATATATATCAAGAAGTTAACATAAATATTTAATGATCGCCTGCTCGTACACTTTATAAAGTTTCATCTCATCATTTCGATCATTTTGATGTTGGGGTTTTATTAAGAGGTTTACAGAAAATAATTAAATTAAGACCAACGATACAAATTTTTGTTATTTAAAGATAAATTTAAACCACATTTAATTTGCATTCGTGAACATATCACTTATTCACATTCATTACTTTGTACGCCTCCCAAAGTTTTATTTCAACAATCTATTATTCTGATATCCTATATCTCATCATTGGGTTTTTATTCTAATTATTGTCAGCCTAAATACATGTAGGCCTACTGCAAATTGTCCTTTTTTCGCTTGACGAATCCAGTTCGCAAAAATTAACTATAATAGTTAAACGAATGCTTGCTCTTTACTTTATACTTTAAAAGGTTTCGTCTCATCATTTCAGTCGTTTTGATGTATGGATTTAGGGGTATAGTTCCATAAAATAAAAAATAACAGTGATTTGCCCTTTTAGGCTAATTTGCATAAATTAACATAAATCATAACGATCGTAATAATTAGCAACTACACTTTATCAAAGTTTCATCTCAACATTGGGGTCATTTTGAAATGGAGGTTAAGAGGTTTATTATTGTAAACTTAATAAGAATCAGAGATTAAACTTTTCTGTATACACAGATCAATTTAAATCATCTAATTTGCATAATAAATTAATATACTTGTACACATTCATTACCTTGTACGGCTCCTCAAGTCTTATTTCTACAATCCATTATTTAATCATAATGTCTGGGTCATTGTTGTTTTTAAAAATTATTTTAGGCAAAAAAACGTCAAACATGTCCTTTTTTCTCTATGAATCTGATTAATTTGCATAAATTAACAAAATATTTTAATGAATGCTTGCTCTTATACTTAAACAGGCTTCGTCACAACATTTAGGTCGTTTTGATGTATGGGTTCAGGGGTATAGTACGATAAACAACAGCGGTATGCCTTTTTCAACTTAATCAATTTTTCGGTCACAATTTTGACGTCATTTTTTTCTCTGTTTAAATAATCATTTTTGCGTTACAAAAGAAGCCATGGCGATTGTTAAGATTCCCGCGTTTAATTCCGATGTGCGTTTTTCATACCCTCAGGCATATTTCGCTTTGGTCCCTAACCTTAACCCTAACCCTAACCCTAACCCTAACCCTGGCCCTAACCCTAACCCTAACCTAGGGTTAGGGACCAAAGCGAAATATGCCTGAGGGTATGAAAAACGCACACATCGGAATTAAGGCCACCTCTATTCTCACCCGGAGTGAGAATAGTGCAGGCGAGTCTTGTGGCTATTCTCACCCGGTGCGCGTTCACCCTAAACCACAAAATTCTACACTGTGATAACAGAAAAATTGTAGAATTCTGTGCCGTGAACAAACGTTCCATTACAATTGTAGCCTACTAAAAGCGAACAGTTTTGTCTGTGGGCAGTGGAGAGAGAGAGAGAAAGAGAGAGAGGAGTAGCGCGAGAATTTCCGGGCAAAACAAAATGGCGACCCGCGTAGTTCGGCTCGATTTGAAAAGTTAAATAGCCGTAGCATCTTTGTAGACAACCAAATTTATTTACTTTTGTGTTTTAACATCATTTTTTAACTTTGTTTTGGTCAATTTGATCGTCCACACCGATAGACAGTATTCAGAAAGAGACGGAGAGAGAGAGAAGAGGGGAGGAGTTGATCTTGCGAGAACTTCCGGGCGGGTGAGAATAGCCACTTTCCGGAATTAAACGCGGGAATCTTAACAATCGCCGAAGCCATAACTTTAGTTCTAATTATCATAGAATGATAAATTTGGCACCACTGGAAAGCATTTCTCAAGCTGCATCCACCTATTGTAAAATTTTTCATCTGTGATAAATTTGAAATTTTCATGAGACATAACTACCTACCTCATCAACTCATTTCATTGCTACTGCATCATCTAAAAAATTTTTAACATTGTGATTCAATTGTAAAAATATAAAGGAGTACATATGCCGGTCACTTACCCCCATCACAGCTAGATTAAGATTAGCTATGCACGGACCAGACTCATCACAGTCTAACTGACGCAATTATTGATGTGGCACCGCGAGCGTGACAATGTAAACAAAAGCCGGCAGATTACCCAAACTTTTTCACGTCGAATGGGAAGCAATGTTTTTTCAACAGCTGTGAGATGAGTGGCGGAGTGGTGTCCCTTCAGGTTTTTACACGACACCTGCCGTTCATTTCGACACTCGCGACAGGCAATATTTTGCGCTTTCTAGCGTTTTTCTGTTTTGAGCAACACCACTTCCTGTCTTTTGCTATACAATCTTCATCGATGACCCCAGACGCCGCTGGGCAACTTCTCATAAACGAAACCCCACCCCTTCCTCGTCGACGAGTCAACTCCCCCTCACAAACACATTAAATTTGCCTACCACCGGCTGTTGCGTTTTCCTGCGGTGGGATCGTGTAACTGCCGTGATGTGGAAGGATAACGAAGGCTCATCAAGGGGACGTTACCATTCACGCAGCAACGTTGACACATCAATATCACAACGCATCAACATGGAATCGCTTGTTTCTAAGTACATCAGAATTGCCTCCGTGGTGGCAGCATATTGGTAAGTATTACTTTTCCGTAGAGGTTTGTGCTCTTTTATCAATCCCTCTACATTTGTGAGTTGTTTTGAAAGTGCACAGGATGCTGATACTTTCGTTTGCAGTTTCAATGAGCTCAACAAACTGCTGAGTGGGCCGCCCGCCTCTGAGATGAGGGACTTTTGCAGATTTTGTTGAAGACTTTACTCTAAGAAAACTGGTCTAAGATAGCACTCCACTCAACAGAGTGTCTAAACATAAACTGCAATTGAAAAATGTTACGTGGCAGGAGAGAGAGAGAGAGA
>NW_004797386.1:1275142-1280375 GCF_000002075.1 Aplysia californica
GGGGGGGTGTTTACAGATTGTTAAGCCCATGCTTATAATAGAGTTAGATATCTAGATCTAGATCTCTAGATCTAGTTTCACATTCTGATGAAGTGTCAAAATTAAAACACATCTTTACTTGAAAAGAATGGGTTCATGGAGGGCTTCCAATCATCTGCAAGAATCTACAAAAAGATGCCTAAAATACACACTGCATTGATTGTATAGAGGCCTAAAAGTAAAAGGTTACAAAAGATCTTCTCTGTGCAGCAGATGTAAGTTCACGTCTCAATGCTTACTAGATCTAGAATCTATGTTAGACTTCTGCATAGCATTTTGGCACTAATACTGACCACTCCAGACATTTTATTCTGTTCTTGAGTGGTGCAAATTCTCATCCTTTTGAACTACTCTAGGTGTTAGCAGTCTGTTCTTGGGAATGGAAAAAAAAAGTCTGCCCTATCATGTTCAGTAGTTTTAATTATAGGATACCACAGGGCTCTGTATTAGGACCATTTGTACACAACACCACTTAGTTCCATCAGAAAAAAATCAGAATAGTTCTAAATCACTTTTGTATAGACGGCACCCAGCATGTCCTCAGAGCCAGAGAACATGCATGCATCTAATAGCTAGCTCAAAGATGACAAATGTAGACAAAGACCTAGATGGCATCCCAACAAAATGAGGTTAAACAAAGATTATTATATATATATATATAAGACTGAACAAATAATTTTATACATCTTTGGGTCTTTGGTGACACAATTTGATGTGACTAATCATGTCATGATCTTGTTGTGGGAAATGAGAGATTGATTTTTAAAGCAAAGGCCAAAAATTATGGCCACTTTTTGGGCAACTTTTGCCGCTTTTTGTGGCAACTTTTGGACAAAAAAATGGCAACAAACGCAGAAGCTAGATATATAGTAGATATATAGTCATATCATTCATAAACATTAGGTTTTATTTGCTGGTTTGTTTTGTACATTTCAGGACCATCTCCATTTCCATGGTGTTTGTGAACAAATATCTGCTGAGCAGTGAAAGTGTCAAGGTGAGTTGTACCTTTTTTTTATTACTGGCTGGGCCCCTTTTCGATGAAAGGGAATGAAGGGTACATTTACATCAATGGAAAGTCTTTGGCCTACTATATTTGCACTCTACTGGAATGGAGTAATAAATCCTGCGAGATGAAAAAAACTATAATCTAAACTATCTATATAGTAATGTATAGATTGATTCTCTATTCCGCTTTTGTGGTTGAACACTCCAGAATTTCAAAGGTGGGGAAAAAGTACGCACGGCTAGTGAATGGAAACCTCACTTGTTTACAATGGCGTCTTCTTAGAAGATGGACTTTCTCAAGATTAGATCTAAACGAAACTAATGAAAAACTGAAATTTAAACTACGGTGACTTCAGGCTTTTCAATAGAAATGTGCACCATTTTAATGATTCTGAACCACCATAAATTTTGTCAAATTCGAAAGTTAAGTGGTTCTGAAGTTTTAGGCAGCCAAAGTGACGAACTTTCACAAATATTATATCATGTAGAGATAATGACTGCCTTTGTTTACAATTCTTGGTTTTTGTGAAACGAATAAAGAACTAAAGAATTGCTTTTCAAATACAGTTGAAAATTTATTTGTATGAAAACAAAGCCATTTACTTCAATATTGTGTACGATACAAGGCTAGATGTTTTTTTTCTTTAAAAAAAAGATAGGAGTTATTGTGTGTTTACCAAGTTCCCTTTCAACGCGGTGTGATCTAAGAGAGAAAGGACTTCAATTTTATTTCCAAACTAATTGCCTACCTCTGTTAGAGCTAAGCTAAGAGGATGTGGAGAGCATCTTGTTTAAATTCGTCTGTAATAATAATAATGGATTGCATTTATCTCCCCTTCTTCTTTTTTATGTTTGTTACTCTCTTGTAACACTGCTAATCTTCTGGTGCTGATATGACCTTATATATATATATATAAATGCAGTTGTGAGTGCCGTAAAACCTCTACTAAAACAAAAAAGACTTTTGTGACCAATTTGTGTTGCAAGTGCCGTAAAACTCTTATGGTACAAAAAAGACCACAACTGTCTGTTTGAAAACCCTGCGGGGTCCACATCTGGCTAAACAAAACATTGGTTTTGAGATACCAAGCAGGCCAAGATAAAGATTGTTTTGAGCTGTTGGGTAAGCTGTTTCTCTTTCCCGTCCATGTCTTCAGTGGTATAGTTCTTCTCATTCATCGTGTTTTAGTTGTAACATTTTTTGTATGTTTTTGTCATGTCTTAGCCTTATCTCTGTTTCTCCTTAGGGAATTTGTCAACACACAAACCCAAACCTAGACCCCCACCCTTAGATAAGCTATTTTTAGTTTTAGTTTTAGTTTTAGTAAGGTTTTACGGCGCTCGCAACTGCACAAGGTAAGCTATTTTTAGGATCATAGATCATTGATAACAATGATATTAATTGTTATAGTGGAGATAATTTCTTTAGTGTTTCCTCTTGTACAGTATAGCTCTAGGGGATTTACAATAGCTTGATGTTAACACAAAATTCATGTACTTAAACATACATGCATACATAAGCGTTGTCTTAAGATTAACACTAGCGCATAAGCTGACATTAATACTACCACAGTCCAAATAAATAATAATATTATAATATGATGTAAATAGTAAGTACGAAATTAAGTAGCACGAAGAAATATGCTGGCTCATCATATCAGCAATGTTTGATAATTTATTTTTGCTTTCTTTTCTTCCTCTCCAGTTGAATGCGCCAATGTTCATCACCTGGTTTCAGTGTGTGGTCACTGTTCTGCTTTGCTTCCTGCTCAGTATCGGGGGACAGCTGTTCCCACAGTTTGTTTCGTTTCCTGCTGTGAAGCTGGAAGGCAAGCTGATCAGAGCTGTGAGTCGATCCTACTTTTTGTTTGCCCCTTTTTTCCCTCCCTTTCTTGTCTTAAAGTATGAATTAGGCCTACATCTACTTTCCATTGTGGGCTTATGAATTAGAAATGTTGAGACCATGAAAGAAGCCTACAAGCTGCAGTCTTCCACCCCCCCCCCTCCCCCCTCCCCCCTCCCCCACAAAAAACAACAACGAAAAAAAAGCACAACATTTTTTTTCCAGGAAAATGATATTCATGATTTGTATAAAATGTATGCTGTATTGAAGAACAAACTATTTTGATCATGTATGATAATGTTGCGTTGTTGTCCCCAGACCCTGCCCTTGTCCATCGTGTTTGTGTCGATGATCACGTTCAACAACTTGTGCCTGAAGTACATCGGTGTCGCCTTCTACTTCGTCGGTCGCTCGCTCACCACCGTGTTCAATGTGGTAAGTTCCTACTTGTGTCTGTTTCTCTATCTCAAATTTTGTGCCCATGTTTTCCGCTAACCACGATAGTAATAATAATAAATGACATTTGTATAGCGCTCAACCCCGATTAAAGTACACAGGCTCTGAGCGCTTTACAATACCGTACAACGTACAACAGTAACATAAAACGTTGTGTTCTAACTGAAAGAAAATTACTCCAAATATTCATCTTGTTAATTTAAAAACAGAAAGGCAATGGTTATAAATGAGAAAATTCTCAGCATAACATTTCCAGTAATTTTTTTCCATTGTCAGGAAAAGAATAGGGAAAAAGGATTTTGATAAATTTTAAGCATGAAATATTAATTTACCCTATTTTCTGCAGTTGTTGCGAGCGCCGTAAAACCTTATACTACTACTACTATTTTCTGCAGTTTCCCTTATTTTTTCATAGTATAATAATGCCTTGTATTTGTTTTTGATCCTACCCTGGTCTTTCTCGTTGAGCTTGGGTGGTTGGTTGGCGCACTGGTGTGGTTTGCCCGTTCTATCCTTGCAAACATCTATTGTCCCTATTTTTCGCCCTCTTTTCTTTGCATTCCACTCCCTAGTAGTACCATGGGAGGTTGGTGGGTGCTCAGGTGTGGTTTGCTCCTTCTTTCCTATCCACCATCTATGGCCCTTATCAATCTCTCCTCTTGCTTATCTTAGTATGCCGCTCTCTGGTAATACCTCTTATCTTTGGCACTTACATGATGACCTACTTGTGTGGTAAATGACGTACAGCTTTTACTCATCTGTCCTCGTCGTTTTATGCAAGAAAAATTCTGAAATTATGCAAACTGAGCCCAAAAATGTGAAATTATGCGATTCTGTTAATTTTAACAAAGGATGATAAAGGAAAATAATCAGAAATTATGCAAAAAAATGATAAAATTTTGCTAAATTATGCGTGGCACATAAAACCACGAATTGTAAATGGGCTGATTTTTCAATGTCATGCTCATACTGTGCCGGAACAACATAGGGGGAACTGCTACTTTTACTTTCCTCTCGTAATTTTATCCTCTACTTCCTTTGTATGTTTGTCACTCTCTTGTGAACTGCTATTTCCGGAGTGCCTTGATAGTGGAAGCAGACTTTGTGCTGTAGAGGCTAGAGAGGTAAGCGGAGTAAGTCTGATTCCCTGTTTGGACTTCTCTGTTGACATCCACCCCTTGGTTCTCATATGACTGTATGCAGCTGCGAGCTCCGTAAAACCTTCCTAAGTGGGTGGTTGGTGGGTGCTCTGGTGTGGTTTGCTCTTTCTTTCCTATGAAACACCTATCATCCTTATTTCTCCTCCTTTTTTTTTGTGTACGTTACTCTCTTGTTACGAGTAATCTATTCTTCCGCACTTATATGACCTTATTGTGTTGCAAGTGCCGTAAAACTCTTACTAAAACTAAGTGTCTAGGGACCAGTATCATCATTACCGTGTAGACTAACGGGAAACAAAAGCTCAGCACCTCAACATCTGATTTATAAAGTTGGAAAATTCAAAACGCATAGAGCATGCTGTAAAGTGTGGATATGGGCTATATTTATATGCAATCATTATTATTATGATTATTGTTATAATTTATTATTATTTTTATTATTATTATTATTATTATTATTTATTTGTACATTGCCAACTTACTTTTCCTTTGCTTGTCAGTATTTTTTTTTGCCTGCAGCTTTGTGCTTGAGGTGCTTGGAATTTGCTGAAAACTTTTGCCATTTGTTTGCTTGTTTTATGTTTTATTTTCCATTTCTGTTGTTATTGTTACTTTTGTTATTATTATTATCATCATCACCATCATCATCATCATCGTCATCACCATCATCATCGTCATCATCATCATCATCATCATCATCATCATCATCATCATCATCATCATCATC
>NW_004797386.1:1283790-1330242 GCF_000002075.1 Aplysia californica
AACTACAATCGAACCTGTGTAAGATAGAATCGCAAGGGAGCCAGAAAAACAATTCCTTCTTCGACATTTTGCGTCTTAGAGGGGGAGGGGGAGGGGGGGGGGGGTTCAAAGGCCCAGCCGGTGGGAGCAAGGATCGCTTTCCGATCGGCTGTTTCCGTTAAGGCAGGTTCAACTGTATTTATGTTGCAAGTCTAGTGAAACTCTTACGAAAACTAAACGATAACGCAACAGGAAAGCAATTTCTGATGTATCTCTCTCCTAAGACAGTCTCGGAAGTTTCTCTGATCTATCTCTCTGTACTGTGAATAAGTGGGTGGTTGGCAGGTGCCCTGGTGTGGTTTGCTCTTTCTTTCCTCTCAAACAACCATCGTCTTTTTCTCTCCTCCTCCTTTTTTATGTTTGTTTCTCTCTTGTAACACCTCTAATCTTCGGCACTTATATGACCTTTTTGTGTTCCCCCCCCCACAAAACTTTGTATAATTTCTGATGCATCTCTGTTCCATGTCAGTCTCAGAGTTTGTAATCGATCTCTCTGTCCCGTGAATAATCTCTGATATATCTGTGGATAATCTCCTATGTGTCTGAATAATCTCCTATGGATCTCTGTCCTGTGAATAATCTCCGCTGTGTCTGTGAATAATCTCCTATGGATCTCTGTCCTGTGAATAATCTCCGATGTATCTCTGTCCTGTGAATAATCTCCGCTGTGTCTGTGAATAATCTCCTATGTATCTATCTCTGTCCTGTGAATAATCTCCTTTGTATCTATCTCTGTCCTGTGAATAATCTCCTTTGTATCTATCTCTGTCCTGTGAATAATTTCCAATGTATCTTCTCTGTGCTGTGAATAATCTCCTATGTATCTATCTCTGTCCTGTGAATAATCTCCTATGTATCTATCTCTGTCCTGTGAATAATCTCCTTTGTATCTATCTCTGTCCTGTGAATAATTTCCAATGTATCTTCTCTGTCCTGTGAATAATCTCCGATGTGTCTCTGTCCTGTGAATAATCTCCGATGAGTCTCTGTCCTGTGAATAATCTCCGATGTATCTCTGTCCTGTGAATAATCTCCGATGAGTCTCTGTCCTGTGAATAATCTCCGATGTATCTCTGTCCTGTGAATAGTCTCTGATGTATCTTTGTCCAATGACAGTCTCAGAGTTTCTGATCGATCTATCTTTCCTGTGAATAATCTCCGATGTGTCTCTGTCCTGTGAATAATCAATGTATCTTCTCTGTCCTGCGACAGGTGACGTCCCCTCTCACCCACAACATCTCGGGCACGGCCAAGGCCTGCGCTCAGACGGTCCTGGGCTGCATCTACTTCGGCGAGTCCAAGACGGGGCTGTGGTGGCTCAGCAACATGGTGGTGCTGGCGGGCTCCGGGAGCTACACGGAGGTCAAGCGGCGCGAGATGAAGAAGCAGCACGGGGAGGCGGTGGCCGCAGCGGTCAAGCAGGTGCAGATCGTGGAGCAGCTGGAGGACGGGAAGAAGTCGGTCTCTTCGTAATTAGCAGAGGAGAGATGCGGTGGGGCTGTATTATTCACGCTCTCAGAATAACAGGGTTCTAACTGCATGCGTTGTCGTAGAGATTTTAGAAAATGGGATTCAAAGATTTACCCTCACAGCTAAAATGGTAGGATTCTGAACTCCGTGATGATTAGTTTTGAGAAAATGGGATCCGAAGATTTATACTCTTACAGCTAAAATATTTTACACCTTATTCGTTATGTGTGAATTAAAAAAACAACAAATATAGGTAAGATTTTCTGAAAAGCCTTTAACACAGCGTGCAGGGCACCTGTGTCAGTAATGTGTAGTGTGTAACTGATTTCTGGCAAACAAGTTGAGGTAGAACCTTGTGGTTCTTTCTAAGGGCACATCATATTTACAGACAGAAATGGTGATTTTGTATCTTCATCGACGAGTAAAAAGGGAGGGAAATGGAGAATAGGGACTGATGCTTTATTCTCTCTGATATTTCATTTCCCTCCCTTCCTACCAGTACAGCAAGACACCTGCCAGAGCGTGACAGTAATGTCGAGACTTGATCTGCTGTTATAGATATGCTCGATCTATTCTATTATTCTAATAACGTTGCTACAGCTTTAGAAGGTACAAAACATTATGGAACGACTGCGAGGGCCGCCAAGTAAACTATGGCGTATAAACTTTCATTTTCAGAAGGGAGCCTAATGTCTGTTATGGCATTTATTGTAGGCTCTCTTATGAAAATGAAGCTTCTCCACCCAAAACGCTTCAAGAAAATCCGTTTTTTTGTCTCTCCTGTTAAATTTGAAAAACATGACTTACCATAGTTTACTTGGCGGCTTCGGTTTGAAAGATGACAACAGGGTCGTCAAATTTATTTGTGATTTGTGAAGGAAACAATTTGTAATACGGTAATATAGATGTCTCCTCCCTTTCACTGCCACCACAATCATATTAATTTGACCCTCATTTCATTAATTCTTTTCAAATAATGTTTCTAGTATTTGCAATCTTTTTGGGTTTCCCTGAAAAAAAAAATTTGGGGGGAGGACTCGATGTTTTTGTCATTTTTGGCAAATTTCAGTAGCATAGTAAAAATAATTTTCTATGCTCGTAGTGTTCAAATTCATTGTACACTTTGATTATTCATCAATTTATTGTGTTTGAAGATGAGTATTTTTACTTCTTGATTCAATGAGGGATTTATTGTTTTTTTTGGGTCATTTTTATACGTACTGGTAATCTTTGTTGTGATTGAAGCATGAGTGATACCTTATGCAATGTGTAGTTGATAGAGAGGGATATGTATATACATGATATATATATCTGTTATCTATTTGTGTCATATATATATACGTGGCACGACGCGGTGGAATCAGGCGCTTGTCAATTTTTGGGCATTTGGAGTAACTGGTATCCTCTTAAAGCTTGTTCGTTTGCCTTGCTTTTGATGAAAAAAAACAACCTATTTATCTTTCATTCAAGTCGAGATATTTGTGATCGAAGAAGGGGGAGTCACCTGGTTTCGGAGGTAAAATTGACTAGAAAATGGCCGACAAAGTCAGATAACTTCAGTAGCTTGAAAGTCTGAAAATTTACATATTTTGTGCCTAAAATCAACGTTTTTCAGCAAAATTCTCATGGAAATGTGTTGTCATATATGGACATATAAAAGGTGTTGAGCTAAAAAACGAAAATTCGATAAAAATTGCCAAACCAGCAGCTAGAAAAAGGCCCATTTCTTCGATTTTGTTATTTTGACGAGCGCCTGATTCCTCAACGATACCTCACACATATAATTGTGAGGATGTTCATGCGTTGGTTGTTACGGTGATAACTTGATGTGGTGTGTCTTCACTTGCTTGAAGCTGAAGCTGTTTTATTTCTGCCAAAATAGCATTGTGGGTGTTGAGAGAATAAGGAAGGCTGTTGAAAGAAAGAACGAGAATGTCGGAGATGTGTTTACGTCTGTCTGTGGGCGTGAACATTTTCTTTGATTGCGTGTATGAGTTTCAAGTTCTTGATCTGTGCTTCATCTTCTTACCCTGTGTAACTGCTGGGCAGTTTGTGCAAAGTTTAACTGTGGGATGCGGGGACATACGGTATATGTGTGTGTGCCTAAAGAAAGGTACCAAAAGTCGAAATTTGACCATTTCGAGTCAAGAGTGGTACCTTATAGGAAATTCAATGCTGAACACAGGAGGGGTTTTTGAATTTTTTTAGATACCTCAAGTAGCTTTTTGAGATACTCCACCTTTTGCGAGGTAGGGTATAAAAATATTATTTTGAGAAAATGAGCTTTTAAGTTAAACAAATGTGAGGACACATACAAACTTTAAAAAAAACATTTTAAAAAAATGCATTTATTCTTGGAAAATTCATTTCCAATTTGGCATTCAATTGGTATCAATCATGAATGGAATTTCAATGGTAAAACATAGCAGGGAAGAGAAAACGTGCTTCAAGAATAGATTTTAACACCTTTTAAAAGCAGTTTTCATTATTTTTTATTATACCTTACCCTCAAAATAATTCAAAATAAAATATTTGAAATAAAATATTTAGAAGTCAAATCAAGGAAAACCCTTTGAGCACATTGTAAAAAAATGGTGGATCTATCATTTTTTTGGAAACACATTTTGGTAAAAAAAAGTGATTTTTGTCATTATCAGCCTGTAGCTCGAAACGGTCTGGGGCGACTTTTGGTACCTTTCTCTAGGTGCACACACATATGTACAAGGATCCGGTCGTGTGTCGTGTGTGAGTTCACAGCTTGTTGGTGCTCTTGATTTGCTTTGGTCACATTCAGTGTGGAAGGTAAGCGTGTAGTCTGGGAGTATGATGATGCCTGTGTTTTCTTTTTTTTAAATTTTATAAAATGCCATTTTTTTATCAGTTGATACAAGTATAATATTAACCTTTTGTACACTGCTAATTTATTTGTCAACTTACACATTTTCCTTTGCTTGTCAGTATTGATTTGCCTGCACCTTTGTGCTGCGAGAGGTGCTGGAAATTTGCGGAAAAGTTTGATACAATTATTTTGCTAGTTTTATTTTTTATTTTTGCGTGTTTGAAAATGAGTTCAAAGAATAATTCTTTTGTTTAATCAAAAATTTATTGATACCATGTACAGTCTTGTTTTACTGTTGTCATAGCGACTGCTCTTTGGATGACTTAGTCAAACATCACGTTTCAAAATGGCGTATGTCTGAGTTTTACACTAGAATTAGTTGTGTAGTGTTCATCTTTATTTCGTTTTTGCTTTGCTCAAGTAACATCGACCTCCTGAGGGAGAACAAGAATGGTTGTTGTTATCATTCTTGAATAAGACTAAAACCGCGTATTTTTGTACTCTTTCGTTTGAATGTTCTGCTATTATGGTTGAAATTTTCTCAAGACGTCCGCTAATCAATAATCTCTTTGTCTGTTCAATAATAATGTGTTATATTTATTTGTTTTAAAAAAATGATGTAACCCTGAGTTTTCAACGTTTGTTTTGCTTTTTCTTTTTTTAGATAGAATTGCCAAGATTTTTTTTATACTTGGTTTTGCCATTTGATGCTTTTGTTCTTAAGTGACTTGTTTTTTGTTTTCAGCTCATGCAAATTTCTCTTGTGTGCATTTTCTGTCCCGCTGTGTTTTGCCAAAATACTTACAAATTGTCCATATCATTCAATATGTACTGCCATTGGTGGATGGTTGGCAGGAGTTTTGGTGTGGTCTACTTCTTTCCTATCAAACATCTATCGTCCTTATCTCCCCTCCTTCTTTTCTTTGTATGTTATTCTCCAGCTGCCCCTCTAACCTTGGGCTCTTATATGACCTGTTTGTGTTGCAAGTTCTGCAAAACTCTGTGACTAAAACTAAAAACTAAAACTTACCGGCGTTGTATGTTTAATTCATCATCGAAATTCCGTTGAAAAATATGTTTGTTCTTGCCTTTTCTTTTGTCGTAGAATGCCCAAACTGACTGTTGTAAGGAAGGACATGGGTGGTTGGCGGGTAGGCTACTCTGTTGTGGTTTGCTCCTTCTTTCCTATCAAACATCTACCGTCCTGATCTCTCCTTTTTTTATGTTTGTTACTCTCTTGTAACACCTCTGCCTCTAATCTTCGGCACTTATATGACCTTATTGTGTTGCAAGTGCCGTAAAACTCTTACTTATAACTAAGGAAGGGCGACAGATCGTCAGGGAAATTTGTTTAGCCAAGGAGGCATCAGTGTCAGCGAGACTTTTAATGATATTATACTTTTAAAATGTCAATCTGATGTCTTTTAAAAATTGTCAATCTAATGTCTTTTTTAGGTCAATCTGATGTTGTTTTTTTGTGTGTTTTCTGATGTCTTTTTTTGTGTCAATCTGATGTCTTTTTTTGTGTCTCTTCTTCTTCTCTTTCATCTTTTATTTTTAATGGACCCCCGGTCTCCAGTGTGAAGGCTGCTGTTTCCTGCAGGTCTTCCAGGCTCTTGTAGAGTTGTGGGTCTCCCATCTTTTTGAGGGAAAGTAACACCAACATGTATGCACCCAGTTACTATTATCCACTTATATCGACAGCCGATGTATCGACATTTTGACATATCAATTATAAACATTTTCTCTTATATCGACTTTTTTTTCCGGCCCACTCTGCTTTATCGAAATGCTTCCTGGGTACCTGGCGAAGCCCACGAACATAAATGGGGGAAAAAAGCCGCACTTACGGGCAATGCATTAGTTCTCCCCTTGTTTTTTCCTCTTGGGCTTTAAAATTATATTTTCATTTGTCGACATATTTTTTTATCGACACTAAATCCACTTCCCAAAGCATGTCGATATAAGCGGATTATACTGTATTTCATTTTGTTGCTCACTCGAATCTCATGGACCCAGGGTGTAGTTAGATTTCTTTATTCTAAGTGAATTATTTTATAGACTAAAGGTCAGTTACTTGTACTCTGTCGTCAGGTGTGCGGTACCTATCTTATACTGGTATGTACAAGAATGCGTAAATCTAGACCAAGCTTCGGAAACAGATGCCGTGCAGCAGATGTATGCCTGAGCATGTTTAACCCTCCAAGTGTGGTTAATAACTAGCTCGAGGTGTTAGAGGAATCTCATGATCTTACTGTATTATGTAGGAAAGTATTTTAGATCAGGCAAATCAAGAATGTAGTAAATGCCATACTTACTTTACTTTTACTTTTCCGATCCAGCGGCCATCTGAGTTCAATAAAGGCCACTAACCTATCCATTTTCAGAAAGTAGAATGTGAATAGAGAGTAGAGCTTATTTGTGAAGGAGTTGAAATGTTTGGCGATACCATATATAATTATATGTAAAAAAACTGTATAAGCAAACTGAAATAAGGATTCAGATTACGTCTGATTAAATAGCGAGGGTGGCCACAGAACGATACTTACATCCGATTTAATCAGCCGTGGACACAAGGAGGGTTCAAAATGTCGGCACCAAAAATACAAATCCTTCTATCTCACTGTGATTCTTGACCCCAAAACAGAGTCAGTGGCTACTTTCTCTACAATTTGTGATACAAAATGTTTATCAAATTTACCAGCATTGTGCGTAACATTCCTTTCAGTTTCATCACCTGAAAGATTGCAATTCCTCATGAGATCTATCATCATCACCATACTGCGTCATATGTCGCCTCATCTCAGGTGTCACGTACTGTATGGCAAGACCTATTGTAGTCCATTTGTACGGTGTGGCACGTCTCATTAAGCTGTCATCTACCACCATACTGCAAGACCTATTCTGCCATCGTAAGCTGACAAAGCGTCGTTTTTTATTTTGGCGCCAAATTTATTAATTTGTTAAATCAGTTCCCCTTTTTGTGTGAAAAAATGAAATTGAAATTATGGCTTGTTTTTGAATAAATTCAAATTTCGGAATGACTCTATTTTAAAATGGTTATACTGACAAAAAAACTTTTCCTCGAAACTACTCTGAAGAAAAAAAAGGCGTTTTGTCAGCTTACGGCAGTATTGTATTCCATTCGTAAAACGTGACATATGGCTTCATTACAGTTGTCGTTGACCATATTGCAAGACCTGTTGTTGTTGTTGTTGTCCAGTCGTGCGTTGTGAGATACTTCACCATATTAGGGCTGCACTATTCCTTATTGTGTCATATGTTTCTTCATTAGACTGTCCCCGTCGTTTTATGCTAGAAAAATTCTCAAATTAAGCAAACTGAGCCCAAAAATGTGAAATTATGCGATTCTGTTAATTTTAACAAAGAATGATAAAGGAAAATAATCTGAAATTATGCGAAAAAATGATCAAATTTTGCTGTATTATGCGGGATGCATAAAACCAAGGGGACAGATTAGAGCCATGCTGATATAACATGCTGTACGTTCCGTTGCCTCTGCAGATCTGTTTCAGTCTGTTGTCTTTGTGGTCCATTGCCTCGCAAGACCTATAGACTAGTATAGAGTTATTTTTACTATTTTCTATAGTACTATAGCTAAAAGTTTAGTTTAGCTTTCATGAACCCAGTTGCCGAAGTACCTTGCCTGGTCTGAGAGACCAAATTGTAGACCATACTGTCTAGCTCTCAGCTCTTTTCTTCTGCAGAGATATTGTAATTTATAACATTCTTTAACAAACATTTCGCTATTTTTTTATCTCTGACAATGGTGAACTGATTAATTTATGTCCTTCCCAGTCCTGGCATCGGACCTTGGGAAAGACACTTTACACGAATTTCCCATTTGGCTCAGTCCTTTCGGAGACGGACGTTAAACTAGGAGTCCCCGCCTCTTAAATAACCTAATAGTGTTGATAAGGGCGTTAAACCCGTACCATTTCACCATTTCAGAGATGAAATGGAAATAAACCGCCCCACATTTCTTCATCCGCACTCTGAATCCTGTACCTCATTCCACGATGAATTGATTGAGTGGTACCAAAAAATTTCCTAGTCCTACTTTCTGGCAGACTTTGTGGGTGAGAGACCTCTGGTGGACTTGGGCTTCACTCCGCCTCGTTTGCTTTTTGGCCTTTCAGCAACTACTAACATGAGCTGCCAAGTTTCAGGGTAAAAAAAAAATAAAGAACTGCCAAGTTTCCGGATTAATCAGGATTTCTGAAATTGTTTGGATGTTGCCCGACTTCATGCCGATTGTTAAGAAGTTGTTGCACAGTTGCACTTTATTTATAATATACAGTCTTCTTTGTACGAGATGTACATGTATTATTTTAGGCGTTGTGATCCGTAAATTTCGAGTCCCTGTGTGTGTTTCCACAGGGTCCAAAGAATTCAGGATAAAAAAAAAAAAGTCAGACTGACTGTAATGTTAGGGGCACTAATAGTTTGGGAAATTTTTTTAGTAGATGTGGTGACAGAGAAAAGATCAAATGTGGTACAACGCGGTAGAATCAGGCGCTCGTCAATTTTTGGGCATGTGGAGTTATTGATATCATCTGAAAGCTGTTTCATTTGCCTTGCTTCTAATGAAATAAATCTCCATCTATATTGAGTAGAGGTCAAAATATTTTCGATTGAAGGAGTAGTCGCCTGGTTTCAGTTGTGAAATTAGTGAGAAAATGGCTGCCAAAGTTTGATAACTTCAATAGCTAAAGAGCCAATCAAAACTGAAAAATGACATATTTTGTGCCTTTAATCAATGTTTTTCAGTAAAATTCTCATGGAAATGTGTTTTTATATATGGAAAAAGGGGTTAAGCAAAAAAATTTAAATTTTATAAAATCTTTCAAACTGGCGGAAAAATGCCTTTTTCTCTGATTCCATTATTTTGACGAGCGCCTGCCTGATTTCACCACACTGCCTCACAAATTATATTCTTCTAACACGCAAGTAAAAACGATACGAGCTTTCTTTTTGCTGCTTTTAGTTTACTTCTGTCCGACTTTTCCTACATTTATATGATATCTGAGGTATAAACAGGGTGTGTGTTGTGTAGAAAGCACTGCTTGTTCTGTGTGAGGCAATGACCGATGTCATTCCATGACGTTGTGTCGCAGACAAACCGAGGTTTGCCCCACAGCTGATGGGTATTTTTATGGTCGCTGTTAAGCACAAGGGAGCTATCCCGAAAAATGGTGTTTTGAGAAAATCGAAGGTAAAGTTTTGGCCCCTTGTTCAGTTTCTTTAAAAGACCAGGAGAGTTTTCTCTATAACCAAACCAATATACACACCAATGAAACCAAACTTCTCCTATAGGTAGGGCAATGTCCACTTTTGGTGTAGGTCAAGATTTCTGGAAACCCCCGAAATATGGATTAGCCCACTTGTCCTTAAAAGTTACCCATATAAGGGTGAGAGTCATCATATCACAAGTGACGGTATGATGAAATCACGTATTGTGCCAATCTGTCCCCGTCGTTTTATGCACCCAAAACATTCTAAAATTATGCAAACTGAGCCGAAAAATGTGAAAAATTATGCGATTCTGTTAATTTTAACAAAGAATGATATTGGAAAAGTGATCAAATTTTGCTAAATTATGCAGGATGCATCAAACCACGGGGACAGCTTTATTCAGATGGTGGCTTTATCTGGAAAAACCCCTGGGAAACTGATGTGGGCGATTGTGGAGTGATGCTGACAATATTAATAATATATTGACATAACTATATATATATTTGTTGTACATAGATGGGATTGATATGTCCTGATTTGTTAATGAGGGATTCATAATGAAGGAATAAAAAGTTCACTATCTTGATATAATCTTGGCTTGATTGTTTATTTTTTTGTTTTTGTTTTTGTTTATTTTAAATTTCAATTTTTGTTGGTGGATGGTTGCAGGTGCTCTGGTGTGGTTTGCTTCTTCTTTCCTATCAAACATCTATCGTCCTTTATCTCCTCTCCTTCTTTTTTATATTTTTTACTCTTGTATCACCTCTAATCTTCTTGTGCTCTTATGACCTTATGCAGTCGTGAGCGCTGTAAAACTCGTACTAAAACTAAACAAAAATAAAAATTTTTGTTGTGTAGTGAATGAGGTTCTTGCCTCCTCTGCTGATTCTGATACCTATCGAAATTGTCCACGACGGTCTACCCATTACTGAGGGTGAGAGTGGTTGTCTTAGGCAGGAGAACATCTTAAACTGTCGTTCTAATCATTTTTAAATTGTGCGGGGGTGGGGGGGGGGGGGTGGAAGAGTGGTTGTTTGTGCTTCCGACTCTTCCTGTCCGGGCCTTCCAGAGAGATACAACTACTGAGCAGAAAGACTGAGATCGTTGATTAAGAATTATCCCCACTCAGGAATCGAAGTTTGCTCGCCTGCATGTGACAGTGAGGCGCCTAATAATATTAATAATAGTAATAATATTAATAATAGTAATAAATAATAATAAATAGCACTTGTATAGCGCATGTCCCCACTCGAAAGCAAGCTCTGTGCGCTTTACACCATATTTTTACTCCAGCAGACCATAGAACACTCAGAAACATTCTCAGCTTCCCGGGAAGCATACCATGCAAGCAGCTGGTTAAGCGCTCAAACACTAACAAACTGAAAGATCTTTCACTGTCTATAGCTGGGTACCCATTCCCACCTGGGTGAAGTGGGGAAAATTCGTCTAAAGTGTCTTTCCCAAGGACACAACATCGGGCCCGCGGATCGAACCCCCAAACCCTCAACCTCACGATTATGAGTTTGGTAGCCTAATCACTGGGCCACCGACGCCAGCTAACTGCTACACCACAGGCGCTGGTGATACATCGGTCATATATATAGGTCACGACACGGTGGAATCAGACGCTCTTCAATTTTTGGGAATGTGGAGTTATTAGTGTCATCTGAAAGCTTATGCATTTGCCCTGCTTTCAAAGAAACAAATACCCATCTCTATCTTGAATAGAAGTCGAGATAGTTGCGATTGAACGAGGTGCTGTCGACTCGTTTGAGTGGTAAAATTAGCGAGAAAATGGCCGTAAACGTTTGTTAGCTTCAATAGCTTGAGAGTCCCAGAAAACTGAAAAATTACGTATTTTGTACTTTTAATCGTTTTTTTCCAGTAAAATTCACATGGAAATGTGTTTTCATATGGACATAAAAGGTGTTGAACAAAGAGCAAAAATTCGATAAAAATGGCCAAACTGGTGGAAAAAATACCCGTTTCGATTTAATTATTTTGACGAGCGCCTGATTTCACCATGATTCCTCTCTCACATGTTCATGGACAGCGATCGCACACAAAGTGTGAAGAAAAACACACAAGCTGATAACCCCTGAGGTCTACACAGTGACCACAACAGACAAAGAAAGAAAGAAAGAATAAAAGAACACAACACATCAGGGTTCTTTGAGGTCCTTTGCAGTACATCTATTTCTGAAAAACTATTACATTTTACACAATAAAAACAAGATCAAAGGTGTCAAAAAGTGACCTGATTTTGAAAAATTATTACAATAAGCACAATAAAAATATGTGTCAATTGTAAAATCAAAAGTGTCAAAAAGTAATCCAATTTCTGAAACAGCGCATTTTTCTTATTAAACTTATTATGTATGAAAGAATGAGATTTTCAGCAGTTTCACTTCAGCAGTGCAGGAAGAGGATCTACAACTACAATCTACAACAACATACAACACATTAGACACTCGTACATGTGGGAATGGTCAACAATTGCACGTATTTGGAATGAAAAGGTGAGTGGAACAAGCCTCATCTTAACCCGTACTCTGTCCACCTGAGCCGAGACTGAGTCCACCATTTCGGAACTTCACGGTGACCGTAAAGATGGTTCCAGCAGGGAACGGGATACAGGGTGCCAACATCCCTCGTGACTCATTGGAGCAGAGGAAGATAGGACTAATTCTAACATTACTTAAATGCAATCCCACATCATCACCACCATTATTTAGTTTCTAAAATCATCACCGCTCTCAGATCAACGACCTACATCTACAAACCTGAAATCTCTATCTACTATTACAGTTACTTGTTTCACTAAATATGCACGTAATACACTATTGGACACTATCAGTATCATACGCACTTTTTTTCTACTAATCAGATGGCATCAATCTCATATAAAAATGGGCAAGGGATTAACCCCCCCCCCAAAAAAAAACCCAACAAACTCTTACACTGTCAAGGCCAGGCTATTCTTAGCCCTCACCTCCCTCTGGCTAAGGCAACTGGAGCCCATGACCGTTCAGGCCCAGCCAACACCTACTGCGCCCCAGTCTGCAACTTTCTGTACACAATAAAACATTTCTATACCGCTTTTGTTGAAAGTTTTAGATGAGATCTTTACTTTGCTTACTTTTGCGATCCAGCGGCCATTTGGATTCTAGCCCTTCAGCCTGTCGACATGGCAAAGAATTTACAGGTTTTTATCATCTGTGTTTTGTCGCTGTATAAAGTATTTCCGACATCTAGGGAGGTGCTTCGCAGGTCGCAAAGTGCAGGGCAGCTAAAGAGATGGGCAGTCAGGTTGGGTATCCTAGCGAATCCTATTTAGGTAGGAATTCAGTGGGATGTGCTGCTGTGTTCGCAGGCGAAATAACATGTAGGATATTTTTCAGAGGCAAATGGATAGATAACAGTAAAATACCCGACTGGGTTTTAGTTTTTTAGTTTGAGTAGCGGTTTTATGGCGCTCGCAACTGCATAAAGTCATATGACAAAAAGATAGGAAAGAAGAAGCAAACCACACCCAAGCATCCGCCAACCACCCACTGACTGGGTTTGAGGTGGCTGGCGCCCAGGGAGGAAAATGTACGCTACTGTGTTAAATGTTAGGAAAATGAAATAGATACTGAAAAAGCTTGAAATTGCACCGGGCAGAATATCTTTCCTCTCCATACTGTAGCAGAATATCTGTCCTATCCGCACTGTTTATCACTCTACTGCAATGTGCATTTCCTAAGAGGACACAGCCAATTCTACACCACTTTTATCATATTAACTTGCAGCTAAAGGGATTTGAAAACATCATATGAACTATTATGATACACAAACAGTACATCATAAACTTCAACAAAGACATTTCTATAAACATGATGTCCCTGCCATAGCCTAACCTTACAGGTGTCGACAGGTACATTTAACTCTTTAAACCCCATCGGACACCCAGCGTCGGATACCAGTGACAACTGTTTCGTGTCATTTAGTGCTAGTTTTCGCTCGTTTTTCGGAATTATTCCCGAACCAAGTTTTTTAGTAATGACTAAGCATTTGTTTCAGCTATTTAGAGGTTGGAGGCAAGCTTTTGGGGTTATAATGAGACATAGTGCACTCGGTTTAGGTGATGGTAGAAAAAACCTCAGGGAAAAGGTGGAAATAACTCAGGGTCTAAAGAGTTAAGGCCATCTGCTGGTGAACATTTCTAAAATCCATACCCCTGGAAGAAATATAGCTACAATGATGTATTTATATTAGTCAGACATCAAAGAAGAAATTCAAGTAATTATCTATTATTATAAGGACAGAGTATGTTAACAAAGCAAACATCTGCTCTATTGGATAATTTCATAACATTTCAAAACTTATCTTCTCTCTCAGTTTTCGTCCGTTGGTTTTCATTTTTAGTAACAAATAATGCCAGATTTGTAATTACAGTTATGAAAATAATTATGGACTCTGGAAATATGTACTATGGACAAACAGCCAAAAAACCTCAAAATTCCCAACAAAAACACTGATTGTAATTTTCTTTTCTTATTATCTTCCAGAAAGGATCTATTTCAGTAAAAGCTACTTATGGGTGCATATTGTGTCAAAAATGAAGCCAATCAGATGAAAAATAAGGGAGAAGACATAATTTAAAGTCGGAAAAATAAATATTGGAACAAAAAAAATGAATAAAGTTTTTAAAAACATGACCCAAAATTAACAAATTATTTTTTAAAGACCTATTTTTAAATGACTTCTAAACATAGATTGAAGCAGGCGCTTGAAACTTTGAGGGAAAGGAATGTAGGTTTCAAAAATGGAGAAAAAATAAGTATGGTAAAACTGGGGAAAGATGGGAAAAATTTTACCGGCAGATTGCCTTAACAGGAGAGACAAAAAACCGAATTAACTACGCTCAACGCTCTCCTTACAGCGTGACTTTTGAGTCAGGACAAAGCTTTAGCATCTTTCTAAATAATTTCGCCTCGTGTCATACTAAGAGGCATTTATTTCTTTGCCTTTTACATGAATAAAAAAATTTGAGAAGTTTGCGCTTATAATGCGGTTGGACTCAGTTACTTTGACAGGGACAATGACAAAAGTTAAAACGACTCAAAACACATCAATCTACCCAATCCTAACACAGTGGGTGAACACAGTCGAACATGTTTTTAATCCTATCCGTACGTCGTGTTTTACTATCGTATCCATACGACGTGAGGAACTCTGTGCCACCACTTAACCCTATCCCTACGTCATGTTTTACTATCGTATCCATACGACGTGGGGAACTCTGAGCCCCCACTTTCCAAAAAGGAAATTTACTCGTTAATCCGATCCGTACGCTTTGCACAGCAGTCTGTCAAAATAATTTTTGAGAAATACTGAAAGTTTCAAAGAGATCTTCTTACTAGAAGTATTCTAAAATGTTAAGAATACAACCCCGCGGGTACAAAATGACCCCAGGGTGTACGGATAGGGTTAAGGCGACTAACTCTCGTCAAGTAGAAGAGCGGCCATCTTAGACAGGTGGTCTTCATGGACAGAGTCATTTTGAGATAGAAAAAACAACAACCGCAAACGTGGAAGTGGGGAGCGGTAGTGTGTACAGTTGATTGTCTCGTACAGGTGGTCTTTACAATGCGTTCGATTGTATAGGATTTCTAATACCTCATGATTTTGAATACTACTGTGCGAACAGCTTTGACTGGAGTTACAAAATTGCAAAAGAAAAACAAGTTAACTGTATTAACAGAATTATGTATACGCATAAAAAAAGGCACATACAATTACATTCATCATAATTATCTCTCCAGCAAAATGTCGGTCTACAAGTGATGCCCTCACAGTTGATGAAGTTTACTGAAAAAGAAGATAGATTGAAAAAAAAAAGGTAAGGAAACAACAGAATTTCAACAAGGACAAACAGATCTAAATTTGGAGTTTTCAGTAAACTAATTGTAAAAGTAACTATTAAAAAATGTTTTAGTTTTAGTAAAAATTTTACAGCACTTGCTACACAATAAGATCAAATAAATGCCGAAGAAAAGATGTGTTTCAAGAGAGTAACATACACAAAAAAAGAAGGAGGGGAGATAAGGACGACGGATGTTTGATAGGAAAGAAGAAGCAAACCACACCAGAGCACCCGCCGCCCACCCACTTAAAAAAATGTAACTTCACAAGAGTATGATATTCAGTTAAACCAGTACATAATTTTCATTAAAGGAACCTATCCTTCCGTACACACACACAAAAAAAATACACACACACACACACACACACAAACACAGAGATAAAAATACACACATACTCTGGAAGAATGTCCTCGGAATCTGGGGGAGTACCTTGGTAGACAGAAAGAAATAAGTTTTATATTGTTTGTTTTGGTAGTGGTTTTACCGCACTCGCAACTGCAAAAGGTCATACGAGCGCCAGAAGATTAGAGCAGTTACAAGAGAGTAACAAACATAAAAAAGAAGAAGGGGAGATAAGGACGACAGATGTTTGATAGGAAAGAAGAAGCAAACCATACCAGAGCACCCGCCGCCCACCCACTTAAAAAAATGTAACTTCACAAGAGTATAATATTCAGTTAAAACAGTACATCATTTTCATTAAAGGAATTTATCCATCGGTACACACACACACACGCAAACAAACACAGAGATAAAAATACACATATGCACTGGAAGAATGTCCCAGGAATCTGGGGGAGTACTCAGGCAGACAGAAAAAAAATCGGTTATGAAAAAAAAAAAAAAAAAAGAAACGTTCAATCACTTTGAGCTTCCCATGTGTACAACCCCCTCCCACTAGCCTCAGCCAGATTCAGCTGGTCTCACACCTAACTCAGCTCTGAGTTTGTCAAATAATCATTTCAGATCGGGGAAAGCAAAAAGTATTTTACCCTTCAGAACCCACCAATTGTTTTCATTTATAACCTCCAGGAAACCAATTGTTATAATTTTTGTCCCGGAAAATTAGGTTGAAAATTATTCATAAAGAAGATTCAGCTGTGTAAACACTCTGCTGTCACAACACAGCCAGCAGTACAAAATACCCAAAATGGTCACCCATCCAGGAGATAAGATAAGATAAAATAAGATAATACTTTATTATCTCAGAGGGAAATTTTTCTTGGCTGTACCGGACCTTAAAAACACATGCAGGTATACTTGAAAATTAAATTATATATTACTCTTATTAAAATTCAATATGAAAAGAGAAGTAACGCTGACAAAATGTACATTCACATCAGATGTATCATTCAACCACAGGCGGGAATTTAGTTACAAGACCTTTGGAGTTATATTATAGAGTGTCCGCAACGGACTTCTCAGCTCCACCAGGAGACTGGCACGGATAATTTTCATCGTCGCATTATTGTGCCAAGTGACTGCAAAATGTTAATGAACTCCTCATCAGAAGATTGCAGTGAGATCTGCCTTGTAGAAGAAATATTATAAGTACAATCAAGCATGCACAAAGCCAAATTGGTGGGGTGCAGAAATCTTTTTGCTATATACAAATTTCACTATGTCCCCTCCTTTTTTAAAAGTTTGTTACTCGCTTGTAACACCTCTAATCTTCTGGCGCTCATATGACCTTACGCAGTTCCGAGCGCCGTAAAACCTCTACTAAAACAAACAACAGAAGCGGTTGTGTTACCTTTTGGCAAAACCCTGACCCCAATAGCGTGGAGACCGGCCGAGTTAGTCGGATTGTCTCCCCACGGCCCAAGCGTAGACTCGAGAATCCACAACATCGCCAGCCTCGGAGTATTCTGCGGTGAACGAGAACATCATCAGATATATATATATATCTATATCTATCTTGTAACGTTATTGTTCATTATAGTTGTTCTGTTCCTATGTCTGGATGAAAATAGTCTGCGTTTGTGTGTGTGTGTGTGTGTGTGTGTGTGTGTGTGTGTGTGTGTGTGTGTGTGTGTGTGTGTGTGTGTGTGTGCGTGCGCGCGCGTATTAATATATATTGCACGAGAAGAAAGGAAGTAGTAAGAAAGGTTTTGATATATGGGTATGCCAATGTAAAGTGCATTGAGCTACTTTTTTGGAAATGTGCTATATAAATGTTATATATTATTATTATTATTATTATTATTATTATATCAATCTGTGTCACGACATGGTGGAATGGAGCATCGTAAAACTGTTACCAAAGCAAACAAAAGTACCAAAATCTCAAACAATAATTTACGATTCTTAATTAAATGTTCATCATGCCTCTATACCACTGGAAAGTTTTTGTCTGTTGCCTATGCTATACCCTGGTGATGCTTTTAAGAGGGTGGTTGGCGGGTGCTCTGTGTGGTTTGCTTTTTCTTTTCTATCAAACATCTATCGTCCTTATCTCCCTATCTTCTTTTTTATGTCTGTTACTGTCCTGGACAATATTGGCTGTAATTGCACACACACATACGCATACACACACATATGCACACACACACGTGCATGCACATTCACACACATACACACACACACATGCATGCACACACACACCACACACAAATACGAAAACACATACGCACACACAGACACACACGCATACACATGCACACACACATACACGAACACACACACACACACACACATACACACACACATACACCCCCTAACCCCCCCCCCCCCCCCCCTCACACACACACACACACACACAACCCCCACTGACCATTCAGTTTTTCCAGCAAGGAAGGGAGCGGCTGTATAAGGACGTCCACAAACTCTGCAAAACAAAAGTCAACAGAAATGCATCAATAAAAAAAGAGGTTACATTTTTTAAAGTTTTAGAAGAAGTTTTTCGGCGCTCGCAACTGCATAATGTCATTAGAGCGCCAAGTGGTGGATGTCAACAGAGAAGCCCTTACAGGGAATCAGACTTACTCTGCTCACCTCTCTAGCTTCAGCAGCACAAAGTCTGCTTCGACTATCAAGGCACCCCGGAAATAGCGGGTCACAAGAGTGTGACAAACATACAAAAGAAGTAGGTATAGGAAAAGGATGATAGTAAGGATTAGGACAGAAAAAGCAGCAGTTCCCTGTTGTAGTTCCGGCACAGTTATGAGCGTGACATTGTTAGATCAGCCCATTTACAGTTCTACTGTGCACTAGAACGAGAAATGCCCCCTCTCCCTTTGGGAACGGCCTAAAGACACTTCAGTCAGTGGCACCGCCCAGGGGGGGTCTGGTTGTTTGCAAACATCACATAATTACACTGTACGTCTAATTTTATTTTTTAAAACTCATTCTTGAGAAATAAAATCTAACATTTCCAACAGACTATAAAAAGTGCAATACCTGAACTTTTCATATCTCTGTTTTATCCTAATCATTTAAATCCAAGTAGCAATTATAATACCCAAACATTTCTGTTATTAGAAATAAAAGAATTAAAAAACCAAAACAGGTTTCCAAAGCATGCCTCACTTACCATCAGCTCCTATGGTTGGTTCAGCAGACGCCAGGAGATGACACAGCACAAGAGCAGAGGAGTTGTGGGGGAAGAGACAAATAAAAGTTTTTGAGTTGTAGTTTGTAGTTGGTACTTCATACAAAAATCTGTCCCCATCGTTTTATGCAAGAAAAATTCTGAAATTATGCAAACTGAGCCCAAAAATGTGAAATTATGCGATTCTGTTAATTTTAACAAAGACTGATAAAGGAAAATAATCAGAAATTATGCAAAAAATGATCAAATTTTGCTAAATTATGCGGGGTGCATAAAACCACGGAGACAGAAAGATCACACCACAAATGATGAAGCCAAACAAAGAATCAAAAATGAAATTGGACCATATGCTGACCTCACTCTGGTCAGGAAACGCAAACTGCAATAGTAGGGACACATCACCCGTTCATCCGGCCTTGCCAAGATGATCCTGTAAGGCAGCTTTGGGGAAAAAGGAGCAGAGGCAGACCGTAGAAGAGTTGGGAGGACAACATCAAGGAATGTACAGGCCTGGAACTCAAAGACACACTCAGGAAAGTTGAAGACCGAAAGGAGAGGAGGAAGCTGGTGGCCAAATCTTCAAAATCGCCCCGACGGACATCCAGTCTACGGGATAGGTGAAGGTGAAGTTTTATAGTTTTACTTTTAGAAGAGATTTTACGGCACTCGCAACTGCATAAGGTCATATGAGGGCCAGAAGATTAAAGGTGTTACAAGAGAGTAACAAACACAAAAAAGAAGAAGGGGAGATAAGGACAATAGATGTTTCATAGGAAAGAAGAAGCAAACCACACTAGAGCACCCGCCAACCACCCACGTAGGTGAAGTTTGCATGATTAAAAACTCTTTAATCAAGGATGCACTGGACGCATGTGTCCGATCAGCAGCAGACCAGAGGCAAAATTGCCGACATTTTAAACCATCATAAACAAATGTGAGACATCGTGGTGAAATCAGGCGCTCATCCAAACAATGAAATCAAAGAAACAGGCATTTTTCGGGCCGTTGGGCATTTAAAAACAATTATCTTTTTTTGGCTCAACACCTTATACGTCCATTTAAAAACGCATTTCGGTGTGGATTTTACTGAAAAACATTGATTAAAGACACACAAATTGTACATTTTCAGTTTTAAAGGACTCTCAAGCTATGGAAGTTACCAAACTTTGGTGCCATTTTCTCATAAATTTTACCTCTGAAACCAGGCCACCCTGACCTCCTTCAATAGCAAATTTCACGACTTCTATTCAACATAGATGGATTTTTTTCCCACCAAAAGCAAGGCAATAATTGAACAGGCTTTAAAATGATACCAATAACCCTATGCGCCCGAAAACTGACGAGCGCCCGATTCCACCATGTCGTGCAGCAAATCAGAAACATGAATTTGTATCTTTTTAAACATAATACATGCAGTTGCCAGCGTTAAAATAATTTAGTTAAAGAAAATAGAATAGAAAAATCCTTTTCACTAAAGAAGTTATGATTCTTTTTTTAACATGCCCCAACCCAGGGTGTCTCTAAAAATTGTCAAACGACTAGACTGCATGTCCTCAATTGAGTTTTAAAAAAAAGCACACAGACAGCTTCTTAGTATAGTTTTAGTAGAGGTTTTATGGCGCTCGCAACTGCGTAAGGTCACATGAGCGCCAGAAGAATAGAGGTGTTACAAGAGGGTAACAAACATCAAAAAGAAGAAGGGGAGATAAGGACGATAGACGTTTGATAGGACAGAAGGAGCGAACCTCACCAGAGCTTCACTTTGCCAGGAGCAGATTGGAAACGTAACAACACTGAAGAGTACCACTGAGAGACGATCACAACAAAATTCTCATCAACGTCTCTCTGGCTCTAAGATAAGATAAGATAAGATACATCTTTATTGTCCTGATCCAGGCACATTGGTGCGGTGTTTCACCACGTGTACACACACACACACACACACACACACACACACACACACACACACACACACATACGTGCACACACACGTAGACTTACAATCACAAGCATAATATAAATGAGCAGCAATATAAACAATAATAATCTATCTTAAGCTAGATACACACTCAGTGTAATTCTGATACATGCTCTAAGGTCGTAAGTATACTTATACAAGATGGTTAAGTTTGATAGATGATGGTAAAAATGACCTTCTATATCGAAGACAACAACACCGCCCTACCTCCACCAACAGCCGCCGGATTTTTGTTGCCCTCGGCCTCAACGTCCAGCTGGGAACAGAAACCAAAGTCATTCTCTTTACTTGTCGGAGGCAGTCAATTTGACGGGAATGAAAACACATTGGAGCAAAGGCCCGCTCTGCTTATGGCTATTGCAGGAATAAGATTCTATAACAATAATAATAATAATAGTAATAATAATAATAATAATATTAATGATAGCAACAACAATAAGTTCTTAAGAAGAAGTCACCTTTCCACAGTCCCAAAAAAATATGGAGATCCGATCGACAAGAAAGCACTGAGGTCGCGAACATTTTCTTTTCTTTTTCTTTTACACCTTAACCCTATCTGTACGCCGTCTTTTACCATCGTATCCATACGACGTGGGGAACTCTGCGCCATCACTTTCCAAAGAGGAAATTTACTTGTTAATCCGATCCATACGCTTTGCATAGCAGTCTGTCTGTCAAAATGATTTTTTGAGAAATACTGAAAGTTTCAAAGAGATCTTTGCACTAGAAGTATTCTAAAATGTGAAAAATACAACCCCACGGTTACAAAATGACCCCAGGGCGTACGGATCGGGTTAAAAGCAGTTAGAAGCAAAGATAAGATTCCAATATCGTGGAACACACAGAAAAGACATAAATCACCGGCTAGACCGCCATCCACTCACATCACAAATGACGATCTTCATCGTTGTCTCTCCAACACCGCCATCGAGAGCGCTGGCTGGAGAAAAGGAGCTGAGGTTAGGACCAAACTCTACATCAACTGAGCCCAGAGGTTTTTGTTTTAGTAAGCGTTTTACGGCACTCGCAACACAATTTGGTCGTATATCTGTCCCCGTCGTTTTATGCCAGAAAAATTCTAAAATCATGCAAAACTGAGCCCAGAAATGTGAAATTATGCGATTCTGTTAATTTTAACAAAGAATGATATAGGAAAATAATCAGAAATTATGCAAAAAATGATCAAATTTTGCTAAATTATGCAGGGTGCATAAATCCACTGAGACAGATATATGTGCCAAAGATTAGAGGTGTTACAAGAGAGTAACAAACATAAAAAAGAAGGAGGAGAGATAAAGACGATAGTTGTTTGATAGGAAAGAAGAAGCAAACCACGCCAAAGCCCCCGCCAACCACCCATAAGCTGAGAAGGTTGAGCAAAAGACTAGAAGTAAGATAAATGGAGGATAAAACTACAGTATAAAAAAAGTGTTAGTAGGAGTTTTAGTTTAGTTTTAGTAAGGTTTTACAGCGCTCGCAACTGCATAAGGTCATATGAGCGCCAACGGGTCGATGTCAACAGAGAAGTCTTTACAGGGAATCAGACTTACTCTGCTCACCTCTCTAGCTTCAACAGCAAAAAGTCTGCTTCGACTATCAAGGCACCCCCGAAATAGCAGGTCACAAGAGTGTGACAAACATACAAAAGAAGTAGAGGAAAAAAAGACAATAGTAAGGATTAGGAAAGAAAAAGCAGCAGTTCCATGTTGCAGTTCAGGCACAGTTAGGAGCGTGACATTGATGAACCAGCCCATTTATAATTCTACTGTGAATAAGAACAAGTTAATATCAACCTTTGGGAATGGCCTAAAGACACTTCAGTCAGTAGCATTGGGGGGTATGAGGAGGGCAAACTTAGGCCTGCGGGGACAATGATTAAAACCACTAAGAGCCACCTTAGCCGAGACTGAGCCCATCGTTTCGGAACTTCAAGGTGACCGTAAAGATGGTTCCAGTAGGGAACGGGATAGAGGGTGCCCACGTCCCTCGAGACTCATTGGAGCAGAGGAAGATAGGACTAACACTAACATTACTTAAACGCAATCCCTCATCATCACTCACCACCACCATTATTTCTAAAATCATCACTGCTCTCAGATCAATGACTTACATTTATAATTCTGGAATCTCTATCTGCTGTAACAGTTAGTTGTTATACTAAGTATGCATGTAATACACTATTGGACACTATGACAAGCACTTTTTTTCTACTAATCAGATGGCGTAAAATCTCATATAAAAGGGCAAGGGATTACAAAAAAGCAAAGAAAAACCCCCCACGAAGAGCTGAAGTATGCCGGCAAAACAAGCTACTGTAAAGAATATCATGCAGGCCCACAGCATTCAGGAAACAAATAAGAAATAGAAGGGAAACGAAGCAGTCAGACACTAAGCAAAAATTGTACTGTCAGTACTTTGCGGACAACTTTTATCTTGAAATGTAATTTATACACTATATAAATATAATACATTTTTTGCTGTAGTGAATTGTACTTTCACATACAAGACAGTAATATTGTTACATTTGTGTGTTATCGTGGTGAAATAAAACTCTCATCAAAATAATGAAATCAATAAGGTAATGAAACAGGCAACCCCTACCTCCTTCAATTACAGATATTTCTACTTCCATTCAAGATAGATGGGCATTTCTTTCATCACAAACAAGACAAGTGGACATACTTTAAGATGATACCAATAATTTCAAATGCTCAAAAATTGACGAGAGCCTGATTCCACCGCGTCATGACACAAATATTTTTGCATTTACCAGGATCATGCAATATGTTGCCCTGAGTTAACTCTTTAACCATGTTTGGACAGTGGCAGCGTCCGGTAGTCAAGGTCCGTAACTATGGCAGGACGGTACCACCGTCCGATGTGAAGTTGTTATTGTTTTATGGTACGGGCCGAATATAAAAAAATACAAGCTAACAAGCCTTTAGTTCGACCTGGAAGTCAAATATAAATGAATTCGATGTCTGGGTAATGTTTTATTGATCAGTTTGACATGAAACAAGCGGTTTTAAAAGCGTAATATGTCGGGTCGCATTTCCACAAACAGGAGAGAATTACGCGGAAACGTGATAAATAGCATGGTTAAAGAGTTATGCATATTGGAGCTCTTTGCAAGAAGCAAATTTTTAGCTTTTTAAAAAATCATCACACACACCGTAGAGTTTGAATTGTTCTGAAGTCCGCAAAATACGGTATAATTAGAAAAGTTAAGAAGAAATACAAATCGCTACTTTAGAATAAAAAAATTTCTATCTGACATTTTTTATCAATCTGAGTTACTAAGACCATGAGGTCAGAAACCAAATGTTCTATTTGCTCCATCAAAATCGTAGGATCATTTTGAGTCGTTATCAATATATTTTTAAAAATTGCTTTAAAAAAAAAGATTGATAAGCTGTAAAAATAAAAATCTGTTACCACTTCAAATTTCTCGAAACTTTGTACTGAGCAGATAGAACTTTAGTATTCTTGGGAAGTGAAATGAGTAAACTTCTACCACTTCCAAAGCACATCAGACAAAATTCCCAGCACAAAATTTAAATTAAGTTTCTTCACTTACCTGGGAGGACTTTGGAGACTGAGACTGAATATCCTGTCTCTTCTTTCATTTCTCTCACGGCAGCTTGAGCTGCTGTCTCTCCAGCGTCAATCAAACCTGCGAATAAAACAGAGAATGTGGGTCACAACCGTGTGTCCTTTTTTTCTTCTTTTAGTAAGCATTTTATGGCATTTGCAACACAGTAAGGTCATATAAGTGCCAAAGAATAGATGTGTCACAAGAGAGTAAAAAGTAAAGTTGTTCCCGCATCCGATCCGGACATTGGGGATTGCCTTGTTAGTGAGACAACTTCCTGGGCCTTCGGCATAATATTGTGGTAGGGTGGTCAGTTCCTTTCCACGCCGCCTTTACTTCCCCAACTCGAAGTCAGGTACCCGTTACTGCTGGGTGGGCAGGAGGGGGCGAAAAAAATCTGTGTTCGAACCAAGGCTCGAACCTGAACTTTCCGCTTCAGAGACGAGCGACAAGAGAGTAACATACACAAAAAAGGAGGAGGAGAGATAAGGGCGATAGATGTTGGATAGGAAAGAAGGAGCAAACCACATCAGAGCACCCGCCAACCACCCACGTACAAAACAGAGAATGTGGGTCATGACGATATATGCAAAAGGCAGCCATTCTTCAAGCGCTTAAGTATACCATTCAAAACATAATAATAATAATAATAATAATAATAATAATAATAATAATAATTATAAATAGCATTTGTATAGCGCATGTCCCCACTCGAAAGCAAGCTCTATGCACTTTACACTATATTATTACAGCGTTTTGCAGTAACATTTAAGAATATGGAAATGTGTTTTCATATTATCATGAAAGGTGTTTAGTCAAAAAAACAAAATTTCGATAAAAATTGCCAAACTGCTGTAGAAATTCAGATTTCTCGAATTTCATTATTTTGACGAGCGCCTGATATCACTACGCTGCCCTAAATATGTTGAAGCACTGGTACAATAAGTCCACTCTTACCAGCAGGGAACTCAATGGTGTAAGCCTTCAGTGGGGGTCGGTACTGCCGTACAAGGATCACACACCGACACTTACGGGACGGGTCGTTGAAGGCGGCGATGACTCCAACAGCTGTGGAAGGCCGCATTCACAATATTAGTCATGACTAAAAATTACATTTAAGTTTTAGTTTTAGTAAGAGTTTTACGGCACTTGCAACACAATGAGGTCATATAAGTGCCGAAGATTAGAGATGTTACAAGAGAGTAACAAACACAAAAAAGAAGGAGAGGAGAAAAAGACGATAAACGTTTGATAGGAAAGAATATAAGCAAACCACACAAGAGAACCCGCCAACCACCCACTACATTTAGGTAATGCATTTCCACTTGGGAAGTGCTCAGTGCACTGTAGAAAAGTGCAAAGAACATAATTCCAATAGTGATCCTTTCACATTCTCTCTCTCTCTCTCTCTCTTATTCTCTTTCTTTCTTTTCCTACTCCCTTTCTCTACAGTTTTACTAATATTACATTGATCAAGGCGATAAGACAAAGAAAAATTCATTCACCTCAACAATAAGATGCAATTTTAACTGCTTTTTAACATTGCCAGGAAGCTTGAGTCTATAATATATGTGGATAGATAATTCCACATTAGAGTAGCGTAATATGAAAAGGTGTGCTGTCCATAACTATCGGTTTAATCTTTCTAAAAACAAACATTTACGGTACACAACGATGAAGTGGAAAATATACATATAGTAGGAAATTGTAAGATATCAAAAGCCAGGTCACAAAGAGTATTTTCTACAAAATATTGTTCCCCATATCTTCCAATAAATTTACTTTTACTTTGTTAATTTGGTCTGTTGCAAAATAGTCACAAAACTAGATGTCCCTTCCACTGCAATAATCTAACAAATGGCTCAGGAATAGTTTAACTTGTTGGTTTTCCAGGTCATCGGTGGTAAAGTGTAATGAGTAAATAATACAGACAACACAAAATTTACCGTCAGCTTCCCCTTTACACTTTGTGGTTCTTCCAATCGCTTCCCAGCTTCTGGAGCACAAAAAAAAATTCACCATGTACAAAAGTCGACTACTTAAACACAGATACATATCTGACACATGAATAACTTAGTCCATACTGTTTCATAGCAACTTGAAAGAGGGATGGAAAGCCACTTGTGGTAAGGCTTTGTGGTTAGTTGGTTTATTTCGGGAAAAGTAATTGAGTATCTAATTGACATTGAAGAAGAGATCAAGGGCAGGGCGAGGCGTGAGCCACAGACTGTGGAAGACCTTGTGAGCATGAGTGGCAGTTGAGGGGCAAAAGCGTTGTCACTTGTCAGTGCAAGTTTGTCAGTGTACTGAGTTAGATAGGGACAGTAAAATAGGCTGTTGTGTGAAAGGTGAATTTGTGACTTCTCGATGGACATCCTGTAGTTGGTGATTGCTTCAAGAGGTGGGTGTTTATATTTAAACTACACGCTTCAATGTTTTCTCTTTTTTGAAGTTTTTGTTAACTTTACATATGCTTATATTTCAAAATTATGCTCGTATCCTTCATCTTAAATTTGATTTACATTTGAATTTATATCTCTCTTACAAAAAAGATCAACAATAAGATAAAAGATAGTTTAGTTTTAGTGTGTGTTTTACGGCACTTGCTACACAATAAGGTCATATAAGTGCCGAAGACTAGAGGTGTTACAAGAGAGTAACAAACACAAAAAAGAAGGAGAGAGAAGGACGATAGATGTTTGATAGGAAAGAAGAAGAAAACCTGCCAACCACCCACAGATAAAAGATAAGATAACATTTTATTGATCTCCACAAAGAGAAATTTGCTGTGGCATGGTTCATACATACATACATACACACAAATGTAAAAAATTCACACACATATTTACAAGTGCAGATGCGCACACACAAATAGTTGTTGGATTAATATGCCTGGGTTTATGCTCCAATTTTTTCCCCTGTTGAATACATGAAGTGTCGGTTGAAAATTGATGTACAATTTCCTGTCAACCACTTCAAAAAGAATTTGCATGGAAAGAGTAAGACTGAGACAAACTCACAGCTACAGCAGTGTGCGACACTCAGTAAACTAATTTTGCTCACAAGACGGCGGACAAGTTTTTAATTCAAGAATAAAAGACATGAAGATGAACAAGACGCCAATAAATCATTTTAAAATTACCTTTCTTTTCCAGTCGGGTCCTTGTACGTGACATTGTTTAAGACCACCCACTTGCCACGAGCAACTTCCTGAAAGGAAAAGTACATTTTAATAAGCTATATATATAAAAAGACTTATATAATGTATGCATGTGTGTGTATTGACACTACTTTCTTTTGTGGCAATGCTGTATTATGCTTCCCATGTTGGGTAAAGCCTGGCAAACACTGGAGTCATGTTCAATTTTTAAAAAATCTCAAGAATAGTTCGTAGAAAGCAGCTGATGAGAGCTAACGTCTTTTTGTAGGATGCATCTGCTGCAGATCTAATACATAACAAAGATCTCTATGACCCTTCCTAAAAGCAAGCTCTCACACATCCGAACTAAATCTTAAAATTTTGCCTTCATGCAGCAACTCACGTTGCTAACCCCTATATAAATAAAGAACAAACAATAGGGAGCAAAATGTAAAACATACCGTTATTCTACAAGGTATTTATAACAAATCTATTTCCCTTTAAATAAAATTCAAAAAGCATTATATTATAACAGTGTACAAAATGCCATGATTATATCACTTAGCTAACAATTTTCTATTCTTTCACTTTTTATAATTCTGCTCCTTAGAAAAAACGGGTTCATTTCTAGCCTTGTGCTTCAAAACAAAACAGCAAGCAGGAAACATTATATCAACATTGACATGCCCACATGATCGCTTCAAGTCAGGAAAGAACAGCTCACTGATACCCTCATTATTTCCTAATCCCTAAAATTATAAACTTTTCTTATTGTTCCATCTGAGAAATATCATTGAATTTACTCAAATCATCATCATTGCCTTTCTCACCCTGGATCAGGATATAGGCCACGAACAAACACTTTCCACCTTTCCCTATCCTGGGCTAGTCGCTTGATGTCACTCCACGTCTTCCCACTTTTCTGTCCATCCATTTCTGTGACTCTTTTCCAGGTTCCATGTGGTCTACCCCTTGACCTTTTACCCATTTACTCAAATAGCTATAGTCAATGGTCGTCTGATACATATAAGATCATGGTAAAAGGGACATGGGACCAAAACAAATAAGAGAAAAAAAAAAAATAATTAAAATCCAATAAAAGTTTTCCCGACCTTAGTACTGATGTGCTCACTTTTCCCCTTGGTGGGTGCGGAGTTTTTAGAAGCCATGGTAGTTCTTCTTTCTGATCCTGGACAGCACAAAGAATTTCCAAATAACGAGACGCGATGCTTCAGTCTTAGCTTCGTGAGAATTTGATGGGACCAGAAACACTTCTGTATCAAGAAAACGCTGAAAGACAATAGTAAAAAAATAACAATAATAATAGTTTTTCCATGGTGGACATTCGACAATAATTTTCCATAAAATACAAGAATATGATTACAATGAAAGATGAGCTCATTCAAGAAAGACTCAGATAGATACAAACCTCACTGTAATTAGGGATTGAGACATGAAAAGGTGGATCTTATTTTCTACATCAAGGGTGGGGTAGGGTGGGGGGGGGAGTAGATATATTTTCACAAAAACTGAACCCTAAACAGGAGAGTAGTGGTCCAGTATATCAACTGATAGAATAAGTATGTGAGGCAGCTTACAAGGAAATCGGAGAAACATGTATTTTTCCGCAGTCATCCAGACATGCAACTCGGATGTATTAGGAGTATCAGAAAGCAGTTTGAAACCACTTACCCATTATCAAAAAAAGAGTTTTAATTACTTTTAAAGATGGGATCAGTGTTTGTACGAATGAGGCACAAAAACAAGGGTTACTAATGACGGAGTGTCTACGTACACGGTAACCGGGCACGTAGTCTCAGTCTATGTACACAGTAACCAGGTACTTAGTTTCGGAGGCCCCTTGAGCTTGGTGCACGGTAACTGCTTCGCCCCCCCCCCCTCACTCATCACACGACTGACCAATCACAACGCCGCACCGCTGACTGCCTGTTTGGAGCCCACTTACAGCCACCTCATCGCCCAACCCCCTTCCCCCAGATACAGCTCACTCGATCTCTCCCGCTGTATCCAAGTTCAGGACTTTCCTTGCCCCACGAATTCCAAATTATAAAAGTAATTAAGTTTACAATGAAGAAAAGTAGATTCGGGTAAAAGTCCCGTTGTAGAGGTCAAATGGAGTAGTTGTGCATCTATATAAAGGTTGTCTATGACTATGAACTTGGATATATAGAGAGAAAAAAGGCAGCTGAAATGGCCATTGTCAAAGAACATAAATGATTAAATGACCTCACACAAGGCACACATTGGAGAATGTCTGAGTTCGCACACTGCACACACAACATGGCGAGTCGCACAACACGATACTTCGGTGAAGAACGAGGGTGGTCCTTCCGGTTATCATGTATGTAGACTCTGAGTCTAGACTACGTGCCCGGTTCCCGTTTACGTGGACACACCGACACACCGTTAATGAACCAGAAAAACCCTTTGGCACAGCCACAGTACAGTCAAATTCACAGCAGTCAGATAAAAAGGTGTTAAAAAAAAGTCAACACCATTTGAAACCATTTCACCATTTTTTACCTTCTTGCTTCACTGACTTCACCTTGATCTTCTAGATCTAGATCTACTTCTATTTCTAGATCTAGATGTCTAGTCTGGATTACCTGGCCTACTGAGTAAGCTCAGTTCAGACAGTTCAGTCTTGCATTACTAGACAGATCTAGATATTAGATCCAGCAAAATGTTTGTCGACTTACTGATTAGGCTACTGGTAGAAACTGCTCGGTTCAGTCTCTCTTGTCAAGTCACTCTTGTCTACGCTAGACTCGAGACAAAACTATTCAGATTCATCTAGCCAATCTAGCTGCTGGGCTCAGGCTCAATCAATCTGATTATCATTACGCACACTTACGGTAACCAATGTTTCGAGCCAATCAAGAGAGAGAGAGTCCACAGATTTCTCTGCATAACATTCAGCGAAGCAATGACAGTATTTCACCTGCACTTCTATGCTTTACACTTTGGACAGGAATAAACAAAAAATATAATGTAATGTATCGACCGAGTGTGGAGACGCTCTGTTTACTTTCGCTTTCCAAACAACAATATCAACAAAGCAAGTTATGAGAAGTTGGGAATTTCCGTGAGTAAACGAAACAAAGCAACTATGATAATTTTGGCAGTGATCTAAAACCGGAAGCAAGGCCCATTTTTCAAGGCACAAAAGGGGAAAAAAAGTGAAAAGAGGAAGACCGAGGAACTCTTGACAAAGTTTAGATCTCTGCTAAACTGTTATGTTTGATTCCGTAAAGGGAAGTTGTTTTCCAGTGTTCGTGTTCTGCGAACTGAAAAATGTAGAACTTAAGTTATGAAAATAGACCAAACGTCCGCTGGCATTGCGAGTTTGAGCAACATCAATAATAACAACAAGAACGAAGTTGTCAAGTTCGGTGCCGATGCAGAGACTACTGATGATGAGTTTCGGGACTTTCAGCTGCTGATGAATGGTGAGTAAATCAGTCACAGATCTCTAGCAATTTTAACCAGATTCTATCTGCTATGACTTTCATTTAGGGCTTTTAATTATTATTGTACTTTTGTTAAGAATCATACTTGTTTGTTTATTAAATAATTAAGTTAAAGAATAAAAAATAAAAAAAAGTGTATGGCAATTGGCATTGTTGGGTTCTCAACAAGGGGGTGGGGAGCAGAAGAAGAGCCCATCCCCGCTCATGTCCCTAATTATATAGTATTACTTCCTCTGCATTTTGAGTACCTTTTATGCTCTGGGTTTCAGGGAAAGGGGAGGGGTTGGGTTGAGTGAAGTTAGCCTAGGTCTGGTCTCATGAGTTGCAGCAGCAGTCATAGTCTGTCATAGAGTCGGTTGGTTCAATGCTCTTTTACATTGCCAATTTTTTATGTTTGTTGCAGTGGTTGCAGTACTGTGATATAAATTTTGATCAATCTAGACAAGATTTGTTTGTTGTTTGGACATTGAACTGGCCTGTGTTTGTGCCTCTGGCCTCTGCTTTCAGATTGTTCTTTTATAATTATTCAACGGTGATAAAATGGCTGTTAGAGATGGTTTATTTTATAATCTGATCCACCTCACCTCTTGCCTCATCTTATTCATTAAATTAGAAGCACATCACTACCACGACCATTGCATTTTCTAGGTAACTTGACATAAAAGCTTTGAACATCTAATTTCACTGGAAAAATAGAAGGCAAACAGGAACTTATTTGGAAAAACCTGAACAGGTGGTGAGTGGTGGGGAAACATGATCACGATTATAATTGAATTTTTTTAGAGCACCTGAGCTGTGAAATGAATGGAAAACCATGATCGGTGATGTCTGTTTCAGTTCTGGCACTTTATTGTAATGAGACATTACTGTGTACGGGGTGCCCATTACTGATGGGATCGGCGGGTCGGGCGATCGGCCCAATCCAGTTGTATGGGCACCCCGTATTAGGATAAAAATGAAAGTCAGACCCTAATTTGATATTGGCCTCCTGACAAGCAAAATATTTGTATTTAGAATAGATTACATAAATTTGATTGATTCAGGAGGAGAGTTATCGTCAGCAGAACTTGAGAATGTAGGACACACCCCTCCCCCCCTCTCTCTTTTCCTCCCCTCATGTTGATGTGTGTTGTTTAAATCTGTTTTGAATATTTTTTTGTTCCCACAGGTGAGGAATCTCGTGCATCACAGAGTATTAGCCTGCACAGCTGCCCGAAACAAATGTAAGATTCTGTAGTTGGGTCTCTTGACGGTTGTGTGCTTCGACTTCTGCTTTAGAAACTGCCATTTTCCGAGCTTTTCTCTTAGTAGACACACACACTTTACTTGCATCAGGTTGTGGGATATATTATTTATAAATGCATCTCTCAAGCTCTTGAAATAAGATTTTAGTTTTTTTAAAGTTTTGTTTGGTCATGTCATTAAAGTTAAAGATGTTATGATCCTGGGATCGTTAAGTTGCTTGAATGAGTGGACTCTGGCTTAGTTCATTTGATAAAATTGCTAAATCTTTGCTTATCGGTTAATTGGACTTTGTTTGCATTAAATTAGGCTAAAAGTACATTGCATGTATATATCTTGTTTTCATTACTGTTACATGATTTCCAAAGAATCAGGGTTAAATGAACAATGATTGGGAAAAATAAGTAATAATCTACGTCTGAAAAATTCATGCTGATCTTGATCTATTTGTGTTTGCTAGTTAGCTGAATAATTTTATCTATCATAAAAATAAAAGTTCTGTTTTATGTAGAAATCTCAGTTGTTACAATTGTAATATATATGCTAGTGTTGTGTTGCTTAGAAACTGGAAATCCGTATTCTCATAATTTGTAAATTTTCAGGTCAGTATGGAAAAGCCTAGGCCTCAGTTGCCTGCAAAACCTCCCGTGGCTGCCAAACCCAGGCGCAAGCCCCCTGCGCCCCCTCCACCCCCAAAACCTACCCTTGTGTCCACATCACTCTCTCCATCCCCGTCATCCGTGCAGCTCTCATCCCCAAATGGTGATGTAGCGGGGAAAGAATCTTTAGCAGTAGACAATCAGCCAGAAAATCATTCCTCATCAGTTCCTAATGGCCCTAGCGGGTCAAACGAGAGGGCTGATGGTGTTCAGGATCCCCACAAAGGACTTGAGTCTTCCGACAGGGAAACAGAGCCGATAAAAGTGGACCCCCCGCCTTTACCCTCATCCCCACCCCCAACCCAGAGAAAAGGACCACTGTCTCCGTCGTCAAACCCTTCACTGTCTCCTTTTTCATCATCCTCATCCACACCGCAGCAAAAAGTTGAAAATGATACCGAATCCAATTTGCTGGACAATCCTCTCCCAGCCTCAGCTAATGAAGCTTGCACAGTGTCGCCTTCTACTACACTTTCAAATCCTAAGTTGCCATCACCTCAACCCCCTCCCAAGTCGAAAAGTCCATCAGTGCCAGTGAAGGCACCTCCACCCGTACGTCCAAAGCCCAAACCACTTACAATCCCTCCGCCAGACACTTCAGCATCAAATGTTGAGAGTAAAAGTGATGAGCCTCAAAGCAAAGATGAAAGTTCAGGTTCTAGCAGAACAGAATCAGACTGTTCAGTGTCAAAGGCTGAAAATCTTACTGATGAGACACAAGATAAAGGCAATGTTTCAGTGTCAAAGGCTGAAAATCTTACTGATGAGACACAAGATAAAGGCAATGTTTCAGTGTCAAAGGCTGAAAATCTTACTGATGAGACACAAGATAAAGGCAATGTTTCAGTGTCAAAGGCTGAAAATCTTACTGATGAGACACAAGATAAAGGCAATGTTTCAGTGTCAAAGGCTGAAAATCTTACTGATGAGACACAAGATAAAGGCAATGTTTCAGTGTCAAAGGCTGAAAATCTTACTGATGAGACACAAGATAAAGGCAATGTTTCAGTTTCAAAGGACACAAATGCAGAGCCTGATACATCAAAAATGGTAGGTGTTTCAAAGGAAGCACATGCAAATCCAGATACATCAAAGACAGTGGATGAAAGTCCTCTACTAAATTCTAGAAAAATAGCGTCAGCTTTAGAGGAGGTTCTGAAAAAGTCTCCGCCTAAAGTTCCCGCCAAGAAACCTGTGAACCCCCCAGCTAGGCCCACCTCTCCCCCAGCAAGACCTGCCCCTCCACCTTCAAGGCCGGCCCCACCCCCATCGCGACCCACCCCGCCCCCCAAGAGAGCCCCGCCCCCACCAAAGAGACCCTCGCTGCCTCATGTTACGCCTGCTACCCCCACCGCCGTGTCCTCTCCCTCACCACAACCCTCCCCCGCAACAACCACCGTTCCGGCTGGTAGCTGCCAGGTAGCGAGCGAAGTCCAGGTCGAAGCAGAGACAGGTAATCTATTTATAGTACTGGCGTTTGCACGGCTGACTGGAGCTACTTTTGCTATGATAGCAGGATCTCTTGATCATTTAAAAAATAATTATTTTCTCTCCTGCTCTGCATGTTTGGCACTGGTATTATTATTATCAATATTATGGGTTTCTATTTACCCAGTTTTAAATACTTTTTTTTTGCTTTGACCTTTCTTCACTGTGTGGCTCTTGGCCAGTACAGTAGAACCTGCTCTAGTGACCACCTGTACAAACGATCACTTTCTATTCCACCTTTGCGACTTTTAAAATATAATGACACTGTCCCAGGCGTCTTCTTTTCCAATACATCACTTCACTCACTTTTATCCTTGACAGTAGGTGGTCGTCAATTTTAATTGCATTATTATATTGTTACCACTTTCTAGTTGAAAATCCTTTTACCACTTTTATGTTAACTTTTGCTGCAATACCCCAAAATTTTGCCCACTTGTCTGCTCTCCTGAATTGAAGTTTTTGGTGTGTCTGCACCATTGTGGCTTTATTTAGTGCACAGTAGATGAGGATATATAATAGATATGGGAAAGATGTAGAAGGACGCACCATCCGTCTGTCGAATGTAGTTTACTGCGGTGTTGAGTTTTTGCTGCATTTTTCTTATGGTGGAATTGAACCTGGTTTTTTCTAGTGGTGCTGTTTCTATGGAAAAATTCACCTCTTGGATATAATGTAAAGCAAACTGTTCGGTCCAAGATTTCCTGTTTCAAATTGTTTGACGGTCAAATGTTATGGATGATACTGTAACTTATTGTATACATGGAATTATACTGCTTTTATGTTCTATGAAGGTTTGCTTTGATTCAGTAATACAGCGTATGTAAAAGTATACCAAATTCACTGTATGCTGCTTTTTCTGTTTGATGGTGACAGAGTTTTGTTTCAAAGGAGATTTAATTGTGAATCAGTCTCCTTATGAGATCCTTCTCACTGAAAGGCAAAGCGTCCGTTAGCAAAACAATAGCTTGTGTTGTGTTCTAAAATATTTTACCAATCCCTGAAATGATTCTTTCTTTACTCATTGTTCTTTACTCTGAAACCCTTTCATGTGATGCTAATGGTATCGAATGTCATTTTAAAGAAAGGTGGGACTGACCTCTTTTAGAGGTACTACAAATTAAAAAATCTAAGTGGAGTAATATGGACATCTCCTGGCAGCCCCTGCCTCCCATCAAATATCTTTTTTGTTTAATGCTTTTTTCACTTAGAATTAATTTGAATTTAATGCTTATTACGTTTGTGTATTTAAAAAATAATTAATTGTTTGCAAAAGAAGCTCGACCAGATGTCTATAATTACTATATGTAATATATGGGAATTTGCCTTATATATATCTGGGTGTTTTGACTCGAAATTCTGTTGAACACATCTTCCGATCTATACGTACATTTTGTAAGAATATCGTCGCTGTCGCTAGCAATGAACTTAAGTACAAATTTGGAGAATTAAAAAAAAATTTTCCACCCTCTCAAAGCTCTATCAAAGATGTGTCTTTCAACGTCACCAAAATACATTTTAATGCTATGGTCAATGCTTACAATTTTTTGGGTTTTCATGGTTCTTGATAGGAACAACACAACAAAAGCTAGTAATCTTTGTTTGTCTTAGTAAGGTTTTACGGCGCTCGCAACTGCATTAGGTCATATGAGCGCCATTTTTTTGGTCTCTGATGTTAAAATTACCCTCACGAACTTATGTGGTTTGCTTGCGACACCGATGATATACTGTGTACTGCTTGCTCCCCCATCAGACTCTCTCAAGTGTATTTATTTCCCTTCCGTACCTGCACACATGTATCTGTTTTTCCTCTTGGTGTTTTCCTCTAATCCAGCTTATTATTGCACTCATTTCCTACAACTAACTGTTTGGAAAGTTAGGTGAAACTTCACTGAAATAAGAGATATTAATACAAATGATACATCTCAATTTACATCATTAATTGAACTTCACTGGAATAATAATAAGGAATACTAATAAAAGTGATACATCTATACTTACATCGTTAATTGAAATTCACTGTAATAATAAGAAATATTCTTAAAAATGATGCATCTAAATTTACAATCGTTAATTGAAGTCTGTTATTAGCTACAAAGTTTTTTTGGTATTGAAAATATGAATAGGGTTGGTCATCATTGGTCTTTAATCAAGTGTCTGTCTTCTTGTGTATACTGATATTGATATGCCAGACCAGCATAGGGCCCCTTTTGTGACTGTCGGGTATTGGTTATAAGTTGTATTTTTGGTTTTTTTTTAATAGGTGTTTTTTGGTGCTGGCAACTGCATAAGGTCATATGAGCGCACAGGACACATTAAATATTTTCAGTTGGTAGTTGCCTGGGTGGCGGCTGAAGTTTACTCTTATCGATTTTAGACCACCAAGGGATCTTTAACGTGCGCAACTTGCACACAAAACTCCGGGATTTTTCACCCTTCTCTGAGAAGGCAAGGTGTAGATCTTTCCTACCATAAGGTGTAGCTGAAAGACAGCAGTAAGAAGGAGCCAAGAAGTAGCTGTAGAAAGGCTGCAGAAAGAATCAGAAGCCCAGAGAAGGGGGCAAAGGAGGTGAGGGGGGTGGGGGCAGAGAGTGGAGACGAAAGCAGATGACAGAACATTGCTAGAGAGCGGGAAAGGAGGTGAAAGGAGACAATTTTAGAGAAGAAAATGTTTCCGTCGCTCCTCAGATTCGAACCTTGGACCTTTGAATGAGAGGCGAACACCTTAACTCTAGGCCACGAGAGCCCCCTTACATGCTGTAGGGAAAATTACTTACAGATTTTTCCGACCTTAATTTTAACATCCCTAATATCAGAAGCTAGACATGGTGTGTGAAAGCTGCTAGAAGGTGTCATTGCTTCTCTGAAATCAAGATGTGGGTGGTTGGCGGGTGCTCTGATGTGGTTTGCTTCTTCTTTCCTATCAAACATCTATCGTCCTTATCTCCCCTTCTTTTTTTAAATGTTTGTTACTCTCTTGTAACACTTCTAATCTTCTGGCGCTCATATGACCTTATGCAGTTGCGAGCGCCGTAAAACCTCTACTAAAACTAAAAAGAAGTCAAGATGAGAGATGAGTTTTATTTCATAGAGACCAGAGGCTAGAGGCCTGTGTCTGTGTTTGAACAGTTAGATGCTTTGTTGCATAGAGAGGACCCGGGTTCAATTCCAGTGTGGGGAAACGTTTTTTTTCGAGTATCTCAGTCTTTCTGCTAGGATGTTGTGTCCCTCTCAAACTGAGTTGGCCCTGGCCCTGACAGGCAGTTTCAGAAGTGTATCTCTAAACTGTTTCGATAGGGACGTAAAAGCACTTACATTAAAACAAAAGAAATAACTTGAGGATGTCTTTTCGTTTTAGTACTGGTTTTATGGTGCTCGCAACTGCATTAGGTCATATGAGCGCCAGAAGATTAGAGGTGTTACAAGAGAGTAACAAACATAAAAAAAAGAAGGGGAGATAAGGACGGTAGATGTTTTATAGGAGAGGAGAAGCAAACCACACCAGAGCACCCGCCAACCACCCACTAGTAAGATTTTATGGTGCTCGCAACTGCATTAAGTCATATGAGCACCAAGGGATGGATGTCAACAGAGAAGTCCAAACTGGGAATCAGGCTTTCTCTGCTCACCTCTCTAGCCTCAACAGCACAAAATCTGCCTTGACTATCAAGGCACCCCGGAAATAGCTGCTCACAAGAGAGTGACAAACATACAAAAGAAGTAGAGGAAAAAAAGGACGATAGTAAGGATGAGGAAAGAAAAAGCAGCAGTTCCCCCTATGTTGTTCTGGCACAGTATGAGCATAACATTGATTAATCAGCCCATGTACAATTCTACTGTGCTCAAGATCATGTTACATGTAATATCACCCCTTTGGGAAATGCCTAAAGACATGAATTGAGGAGGATGGCTTGCTTAACCGACAAAAGAATTAAAACCACAGTCAGCAGTGGGGTAATCTAGGATGGTAACAGCATACCGTCCAATCTGTGGGTGGTTGGCGGGTGCTCTGGTGTGGTTTGCTTCTTCTTTCCTATCGAACATCTATCGTCCTTATCTCCCCCTTGTTCTTTTTTATGTTTGTTACTTTCTTGTAACACCTGTAATCTTCTGGCGCTCATATGACCTTATGCAGTTGCGGGCGGCGTAGAACCTCTACTAAAACAATCTATTCCTGTTATTGATAGATTGCCAGGTTCTATAAATTGAATTCATTAAATTACTAAGATTATGGGGGATAATAAATGGTTGTGGTATTTTGAAATAGGCAGGTTTTTATTTTAGGTTTGTCTGTGTTGTTCAGTGGGATGAAAACGTTATAGTTTGAGAAACTAATTGTTACTTCTAATTTTTTTTTGCCTCATAATTTCAGATCCAGTCTCTAAGAAAGCTGCTAAGCCTTCTGTACCTCCTCCTCTTCCTTCGACTCCGCCTCCTCTTCCTTCGGCTCCGCCTCCTTTACCCAAAAACCCACCGAGGGGTGGGGTGCCAAGAAAACCTCGCTCACAGTCTAATGTCTCAAAGAACTCGCTGAAGGAAGCGAGCGTCTCAGCAACAGAGAAATCCAGCTATAAGGAAGGAGAGGGATCGGAGGGTAAAGCCTCCAGTGAGGGTAAAGCCTCCAGTGCGACCAGCAGCCCGGAAAAAGGGGGGAAGAAGGTCTGTGAACACTCCCAAGACTTGTCCCTTCCCAAAGAAAAAGGATCTGATGAGGCCCAACCTTTGGACATCGCCACTGACCAGTCTCAGAAACCCGAGAGAACTTTGAAAAAGCAACAAGCCTTTGACAGTTCTGATTCTAATTCTAATACTCCTGTGCTCAGGGACAAAAGTGGGACGTTGCCTCACTCAGAAGAAAATGATCTTAAAAATTCCGACCTGAACCAAGAATCTTTACCTCGTCCTGTGCCCAGGAAACGGTTAAGTATACCTGCCGTTCCAAAAACAGACGAAGATCCAAACGTTTCCCAGAAATCCACATCTGTTGTTGAAAAGAAAAATGGAAAATCGGCAGTAGATAGCAATACTTCCGCCGCTAAAACTGCTTCGAAAAAGCAGTTTTTGTTGAAGATTGACCCGGAGCTCGATTACGCTGAAGTGTACTGTGGCTCTGATGATGATGGGCTGGGGGATGAAGGGGAAAGTCAGAGCTCAGTAAGTGCAGAAAAGACTACCTCAGCCTCAAAGCAAGTTGACGTCTGCCAGGACTCACAAAGCGCTAAAAGTATTACAAACGCCTCTGGTGAATTATCGGAGGAACCGAAAGGTGTTGGCTGTGTAGGAGATTCCAAAGGCAAGGATGGGGTCAGCGATGATGGTGCTAGCGAGGGACCAAAGCTTTCTCTCAGCGACGAGCCAGGCTCCACTTGTGAGATGCTCAAAGAGATTGAGGAACTTCTGAAGAACAAACTCGGAGGAGACTTTGAGACAGATTTAGAAGGCGGTGTCGATTCTGAGACTACAAAACCTGAGAGTGATTCAGAGGGGAAAACTACGCTGCAGGAAGTTGAAGATTCCCCCAAGTGGCGTGCCAACAGCTTGGATTCGTCCAGTCCTGTGCGGCCACCGAGACCGAAGAGACATGCCAGCATCTCGCGACTGCGGGGCAGCGTGGAGTCTCTAGACCAAGCGGTCGTGGACAGCTCCAGCGTTGAGTGTCTGCACACAGCGAGCGGGCAAAGCAGTTCGGGGAAGAAAGTTGTACCGCCGAAACCCAAACGTACGACCTTGCCCCGTATCAACAGAAGCCGGTCCGACGTGACCGGAATGAAAGCCGTTGCGGACGGGGCTGAGGAAAATTCCAACTCGTCCGACACTGCCGCTGGCGATCAAGAAGGAAGTGATCTGAAGCCGTACTTACCTCCGCGCCTCGAGTCCTTGAGGAGGAGCGAGTCGTGTAGCAACAATTCGGTGCCCCCGCCCCTCCCCCCAAGGAACAAGCCCCGGAGTACCAGCATGAACGAGTCGGGTCGAGCAATGTCGTCGATATCGTTGTCGAGTGCCGCGTCCACTTCAACACTTGACGTCACAGTTTCCCCCAGTGCCAGTAGCTCTGCGCTGACGCCGAACGACGCCAAAAGTGCTATTCCCCCAAGCGGGAGAAAAGATGGCGCGACGCCAAAAACCCCTCAGAAGAGGGCCTCAAGAGCGACGGCTAAACCGAGACCTGTGCGAAAGGCACCTCCCCCTCCACCGGGACCCCCCAAGAGGGCAGCGACCTTCGCCCCCGGTGACACAAAAGCTCAGAGTGGCTCAGAGAAGAGGTAAGAGAATTCCTCTCCTGTTTGAGATGGGACTTCGGTCTTTAGGTTTACAGATAATAATAATAATAAATATAGCATTTGTATAGCGCGCGTCCCCACTCAAAAGCAAGCTCTATACGCTTTACACTATATCAATATTATTACCCCAGCAGACCATAGAACTCTGAGAAACATTCTCAACTTCCCAGGAAGCATACAGTGCAAACAGTTGGTTAAGCACTCAAACACTAAGAAACTGACGAGATCTTTCGCTGTCTATAGCTGTTTACCCATTCCCACCTGGGTGAATTTTGGAAAATTCGGGTAAAATGCCTTTTTTTCGCAAGGACACAACGTCCAGCCCGCGGCTCGAATCTCCGAACCCGCAACCTCACGATGGGGGAGGCTTTTGTCTTGTCCCATGATTTTATTTTTCAATGAAAAGTCTTTCTAATAATGTGATAATATGGATTGTTCCTTTTTTCTCCCATCTTTCCATCTTTATTGTTCCTGGGGGCTTTCACGAGGAGAAAACGTATAAAGCATCTTTCATTAAAAGAAGAATTTGAATAAGTTGGATCTACTATCGATCCTAGACTTGTAGTTTCTGTCGCTATGAGAGTTTTCTGAAAACCAAACTAGCAGAGTACTTTTCGAGGAAAAATTTTTGTTACTCAAAAAATTGGGGGTTTGTTTCGACCTTTGACATCCACTGGGGGTAGATGGTGGGATAAAATTAGGGGAACACTGCTTTCACAGTGAGCTGTTCAAACTTTACTTACCCAAAATTCTGAAATTAATTTAAAAAATTGCTTTATCTCTGCAAATTTCCATGGGTTCAACATTTGAAAGAATTTCACATGCGGCAGTAGGTGTAGATCTCATGCCACTGTTTATGAAGCGAAGGGCATTATTTTGGACCTTGTTAATGGTATTGCAAGTAGTTGTACTGCACATACTAAGTGGGCTATTGCTGTATTCCAGGGAAGATCGGACATAACCAAGGTATGTTTGTTTGTCTGATCCCCATTAACTGCTTGGGAGTTTCTTTAAAAGTTGGCGTCTTCTTTTCGCCTTGTTCTTTATGCTCTCCACTTGGTTTTTCATGGTTAGACTTTGATGAAGTTTGACTCTTAGGTACGTTGGTTGTTCCTCTTTGGGGAGGTTTACATTTCCTATCTTCTGTTGGAGTTTTTCTTTGGCTGTTTTATGGCATTTTCTTAAAATGTGGTATTGGTTGCATGTAGGGCCTATTCGAGAAATATTTTGTCGACGTTGAAATTCTAAATGTTGAAAAAAAAGCTAGAAGAGATACATAATGAATGTAGGTATTGTTGTTTAAGAAAGGAAACAGTTTTTTCTCTCTCTTGAAAAATAAGTAATACATTTGAATTGCTTCATCATCATCATTGCCTTTCTCACCGTGGATGAGGATATAGGCCACGAACAAACACTTTCCACCTTTTCCTATCCTGGGCTAGTCACTTGATGTCACTCCATGTCTTCCCACTTTTCTGTTATATCCATTTCCGTGACTCTTCTCCAGGTTCTACATGGTCTTCCCCTTGATCTTTTACCCTGTGGGTTCCAATCTAACACTTTCCTTGTTATGCAGCTGCTTGACTTCCTGAAAGTGAATTGCTTGCTAATGATAAATATGTGAGGCAGCGTGGTGAAATCAGGCGCTCGTCAAAATACTGGAATTGAAGAATCTGGCACTTTTCGACCAGTTTGGCAATTTTTATCTAATTTTTGTTTTTTGGCTCAATACCTTTCATGTCCATATAAAAACACATTTCCGTGTAAATTTCACAGAAAAGCGGTGATTAAAAGGCACAAAATATGTAATTCTATCGTTTTCAGGGACTCTCAAGCTATTGAAATTGTCAAACTTTGGTGGCCATTTTTACGCTAATTTTACCACTGAAACCAGCCGACCCCACCTCCTTTAATCGCAAATATCTCGACTTCTATTCAAGATAGATGGGTATTTCTTTCATCAAAAGCAACACAAATAAACAAGCTTAAAGATGATACCAATAACCTCACATGCCGAAAAAATTGACGAGTGCCTGATTCCACCTCGTCTTAACACATATATATATATATATATGCATTTTCTTGTCCTGTAGCGAGGAATCGAGCAGCGGAGCATCGGACGGGAAGTCGGACCAGAGAAAAGGCTCCCGGTCTCCCCCACAGCCGTCGGTGAAAAAGACGCTAAGCATGATGAGGCGGCGCTCGCAGAGTCCGGGCGAGGACCATGACTATCACGAAATACCGGACAGCAGCGTTGTCGCGGATGCTAGAAGACAAGGTTTGTTTCATTAGTATGATTAGTAAGCTTGCCATCTCTGCTGTAAGTTGACAAAATACCTTTTTAAAATTTTGGCGCCAAAATTTTTTATTTTTGCTAATAGAAAGTCTGATCAGTTACCCTACTTGTGTGAAAAATAACCAAAGTGAAACTGTTACTAGTTTTTGAATAAATTAGAATTCAATTTGCGGAATGACTCTATTTTTTCAATGGTTACGCTGACAAAAAACTCTGTTTCTCGAAACTGCCGTGAAGAAAAAAAAAGGCGTTTTGTCAGCTTACGACAGAACTGTCCTGAATTTTCCCGGGATTGTCCCAGATTGGGTAATTGAGATTTTGAGATCTTTGTCACACACGGGGAATACCTATAGGTGTCATCTGTGACTCAGAAGTTGACGTGAAATGACCCTCACGTGACTCAGAAGTTGACGTGAAATGACCCTTCATCATTCACGGTCGCGAGCTGCCATTGCACATTCTGCTGTCCCCGCAGTTTTATGCAAAAAAAAATTCTGAAATTATGCAAACTGATCCCAAAAATGTGAAATTATTTGATTCTGTTAATTTTAACAAAGAATGATAAAGGAAAATAATAAAAAATTATGCAAAAATGATCAAATTTAGCTAAATTGTGCGGAGGGCATAAAATCCCGGGGACAGATCCATATCCAGGCCATGTCAAGGTCAGTCCATGTTTTAATGTTGTTCATCCATGTTGCTCTTTGTCCCCCCCTGCCTCTCTTACCCCACATCCTTCCTCCAGGCACCTCTTTCACAATGGTGTGGTGTTGTTTGAAGTTTTAAAAATTTTGTTAAACAGGGTTTGTCTTGTGTAGAGAATCTGACACACCTAATCACAACACTACACCAAACCCAAGCCGCGGGTGGTTGGTGGGTGCTCTGCTGTGGTTTGCTCCTTCTTTCCTATTTATATCTTTTCTCCTTTTTTGTCTTTGTTACTCACTTGTAACACCTCTATTCTTCGGCTTTTATAAATATGATCTTATTGTGTTGCAAGTGCCGTAAAACTCTTACTAAAACTAAATTTCGGCATTTATGTGGCCTAATTGTGTTGTAAGTGCAGTAAAACTCTTACCACCAGAACAAAAGCAAACCAATCCCACTTGATGTGATTTTGTTTGTTGTTTTGTAATCTGATGTTATACCATGGGGTGTCCCTGATTTGGGTACAAAAAAAGTTTGCAAACCTACTCTGTGGGTGGTTGGAGGGTGCTCTGGTGTGGTTTGCTCCTTCTTTCCTATCAAACATCTATCGTCCTTATCTCTCCTTCTTTTTCGTGTATGTTACTCTCTTGTAACACATCTATTCTTTGGCATTTTTATGACCTTATTGTGTTGCAAGTGCCGTAAAACTCCAACTAAAAAAACCCCAACCCTGCTCTTGTCACATTTTTCATTGTTGTCTCTGCTGTCGGTTTGACAGGTTTTTGGGCTCTTCTTTATCTGTGGGTCTACCCATGTATGTTGCTATTGTTGTCGGCTAAGCTGCTTTTTCATTCCCATTTTTCCATCGTTTGGTTATTGTTGTTGTGTCGTAAGTATTGTTATATTTGTTGTTTTCAATGCAACAGTTGTTTGGATTATGATAATTCGGATTATTTGTGTCACTACCTGGTGGAATCAGGCGCTCATCAAATTTTAGGCATGTGAAGTTATTGGTATCATCTGAAAGCTTATTCATTTGCCTTGCTTTCTATGACAAGAAGACCTGTCTATTTTGAATAGAAATCGAAATATTTGCAATTGAAGGAGGTGGGGTAGCATGGTTTTAGAGGTAAAATTAGCGAGAAAATGGCCGCCAAAGATTTGTAACTTATTTAGCTTGAGAGTCCTTGAAAACTGAAAATTTACATGTTTTTTGCCATTAAGCGACGTTTTTCAGTTAAATTCTCATGGAAATGTGTTTTCATATGGACCTAAAAGGTGTTAAGCCAAAAATCCAATCAAAATTGCCAAACTGGAGGAAAAATACCTGTTTCTTTGATTTCATTATATTTTGACGAGCGCCTGATTTTACCACGATGCCTCACATTTTATAGTTCATATATCATTGTTATTTGTTGTTGTTGTTGTTGTCTATTCAGTAACTATTTGATTCTTGTTGTGGGTGGTTGGCCGGTGCTGTGGTGTGGTTTGCTCCTTCTTTTTCTTGTCAAACATCTATCATCATTATCTCTCCTCCTTCTTTTCTTGGTATGTTACTTTCTAGTAACACCTGAAATCTTGAACACTTATAGCCTGTGCCCTGCCCTTTCATTAGGTTGCTGGGTGATTGGCGGGTGCTCTGGTGTGGTTTGCTCCTTCTTTCATATATCAAACATTTATCGTCCTTATCTCTCCTTCTTTTTTGAGTTTGTTACTCTCTTGTTACACCTCTAATCTTCAACACTTATATGACCTTTTTGTGTTGCAAGTGCCTTAAAACTCTTACTGTGGGTGGTTGGTGGGTGCTCTGGTGTGGTTTGCTCCTTCTTTCCTATCACACATCTATCACCTTTATCTCCCCTCCCTCTTTTTTATGTTTGTTACTCTCTTGTAAGTCTTCTAATCTTCGGCACTTATATGACTTTATTGTGTTGCAAGTGCCATAAAACTCTTACTAAAACTAAACTTTCATTAAGTTATATCTGGCTGGCCCCAACTGGTCAAATAAAATTGACTGGCAGTGTGCACTTGTTATATAGCTTTATTAGATTGAAAGTACCAGTGTTAGATAGAATAGAGTGCACTGATGATTATGTTAACCCTATTCGTACGCCCTAGGGTCATTTTGTACCGCTGGAGTTGTATTCTTCACATTTTAGAATACTTCTAGTACGAAGATCTCTTTGAAACTTTCAGTGTTTATCAAAAAATCGTTTTGACAGACTGCTATGCAAAGTATACGGATGGGAGATTAACGAGTAAATTTCTTATTTGGAAAGTGGTGGCACGAGAGTTCCCCATTTCGTATGGATATGATAGTAAAACACGACGTACGGATAGGGTTAAATGATGGTTCACCTTTAAATGAAGGGATAGATGTAACATTATAGTATGGTATGTGCGCTGGACAAAAATGTTTGAAATATATAAAAATGTATGGTATGTAAATGAATGGGTGTGGGTGCAATTGGCAGGTGCTGCAGCTGTGTGTAACTGATAGTGTGTGTGGATGAATGGGTGTTTGAGTCACTCTCACGGGAGGGGGGAAGGATGGAGCGGTAGAGGGAGGGAGGAGGGA
>NW_004797386.1:1330783-1346636 GCF_000002075.1 Aplysia californica
GGGAAGGGAGTTCCCTGGGGGGAAGGGGGAGGGGGGAGATTTCATAGAGGAATAAGAACTGAAGTGGAACCTGCTCTTATGGCCACCTGTCCTAGACAATCACCTGTTCAAACAACCACTTCCCACCCCCACCCCCTTCTCCCTCTTGTGTTTTATAATATATTATTGTGGGTGGTTGGTGGATGCTCTGGTGTGGTTTGCTTCTTCTTTCCTATCAAACATCTATCGTCCTTATCTCCCCTTTGTCTTTTTTATGTTTTTTACTCTCTTGTAACACCTCTAATCTTCTGGCGCTCATATGACCTTATGCAGTTGCGAGTGCCGTAAAACCTCTACTAAAACAAACATAATATATTATGACAAGCTGGGTACCCCGTTTGATGAATGGACTCAAAAGAATCGATCGTCAAGTCATTGTGGGATCAGTGTGCGCTGCTTGTGAATGGAAGCCTCTCTTGTTTATCATGGCGTCTTAGTTGTTGTTATCGATCCAGACAATGGCGTCTTAGAAGAAGGATTTTTCTCAAGATTAGATCTAAACGAAACGAATGAAAAACTGAAAATTACACTACAGTGACTTCAGACTCATTAATATAACTGTGCACCCTTTAAATAATTCTGAACCACTGTTAATTTTTTTCAAATTAGAAAGTTAAGCGGTCCAGAAGTTTTAGGCAACCAAAGTGACGAACGTTCACAAATACAACAGATTTGTTTTTTTCCGACGGAAGAGCAATTTTTATATCATGGACAATGAAATATATCTTGAACACTGCATTGAAATGACGAACGGGAAAATTGTAAACGCCCGATAGTGTTTTTTATTTTTCAAATTTTTAAAAGCGAATGCAAACACTTACTAAATTGATAGAAACTTAGCTTGGTCTTTGAACTACCTTCAGTAATTTTTTCATGGTTCCACGTTCCGTAGTTTTTTCAGCTGTAGAAAACAACCATCCACATGTACGCAATGATATATAGAGATATAGATGCCCCTGTCCAAGCCGTGTACCTGTCTGTCTAAGACAACCACTTTTCTCCTCGCTGATGGGTGGCCATCTTTGGACAATTTTGACGGCATTTATTTCCGGAGTTTTATTTTGAGAGTGTCTCTCTTGTCTCCAGATGTGAGAGGTGCAATTCTCGTGGAAATAAAAATGAATTTGTTATTTTTTATTGCTCAAGCTTTGCATGTCAAGGATATTATTCGTGGGTGGTTGGCGGGTGCTCTGGTGTGGTTTGCTCCTTCTTTCCTATCAAACATTTGTCTTCCTGATCTCTCCTCCTTTTTTTGTGTTTGTTACTCTCTTGTAACACCTCTAATCTTTGGCACTTATATGACCTTATTGTGTTTTTTTGCAGTGCCATAAAACTCTTACTAAAGCTTAAGGATATTACCCCCCCCCCCCCCCCCACACACACACACACTCATAGCTCAACCCTGTTATAAAAATCTATAAATGTTTAACCCACGAAAAAAGGTATATTGATTATCCTATTTTATTAGGGAAACTTAAACAACACAAAACATTTTTAATATGTAACTGATATGTGTGTCATTAATAATTTATGCTGTGTTGCGCAAGTGTCTTCTGTAAACTGTGTGTGCATTATGTGATGTGCGCTGTTAGCCTTAAACACTGAATGATATACTTATCATTTTTATTAATCCCCAGAAGACCAGTCGAAGGAAAGAGAGACGACACCTCCCCCTCCCCAGCTTCCCCCTCGCTCGCACAGAGCCAGCTCCAGGGTCAGTGCCGATGTGTCCTTGACCTCTGACGATAAGAAAGAAACTCAGGAATCCCAGAGTGCCTCGGAGCAACCCACTCGCGGTGGTGTGGGCGGAATGGCGGAGGAGGAAGCGAAGCAAGAGGACGACGGGAAAAGCGGGAACAGCCCGGAGGATCAGAAGCGGAAGGCGAAGAGAGCAAAGGCGGCGCTCATACAGAAGGTATCCCAGGACCTGGGGCTTCCAAGGAGTCCCGCGCCGCCCGCCGACGGAGATGCGGGAGCTCTGCGCTTCGAGAACCCGAGCTTTGAACTTGAGGGTCAGGTCGCCGGAGGTGTTGCAGGGGATGAGGAGGATGATAGCGCTGCTGATGGGGGCAGTAAGACGGGAGAGGAGGACAGTACGAATGCTGAGGAGGGCGGTAAGAATGCTGAGGAGGGCAGAAAGACGGCGGCCGACGAGGATCAGAATACTGCAGCTGAGGAGGACAGTGAGACGACCGCTGATGGAGAGCAGGCGAAAGAAGTGCGGCATAAATCGGTGTCTGACGCGTCGTCTTCACCTTCTTCCCCCAAGAGAGACCGGCCGGAGTCGATGGCCAGCCACCAGAGCACCGGGAGCGAGCAGGAGGGTGAAGGTCACCTGGAAGATATCGCCAGTTCGGAGAGCGAGTCCGATGAAGATGGAAGTGAAGAGATTTACGTGAGTAGTACCTTAAACCTATCCGTATACATCGTGTTTTACTATCGTATCCGTACAACGTGGGGAACTCTGTGCAACCACTTTACCCTATCCGTACGTCATGTTTTACTATGGTATCCATACGACGTGGGGAACTCTGTGCCCCCACTTTCCAAAGAGGAAATTTACTCGTTAATCCGATCCGTACACTTTGCATAGCAGTCTGTCAAAATGATTTTTTGAGAAATGCTGAAAGTTTCAAAGAGATCTTCGTATGAGAAGTATTGTTGAATGTGAAGAATACAAACCTGAGGGTACAAAATGACCCTAGAGCGTACGTTCAGGATATTCGTATATATTGTTATGTTAGAAGTGTTTAAAGGGAAGCACTTGGAGCTTGCGCTTTTGAGGGCTGTATAAATGATATATACAGTTAGAATTGGTTGCTTTCAAGCACAAGGGGGCTATCCCGAAAAATGCTATTTTGAGAAAATCAAAGGTAAAGTTTTTACCCCAAGTTCAGTTTCTTTAAAAGACAAGGAAAGTTTTCTCTATAACCAAACAAATATACACACCAATGAAACCGAACTTCCCCTTTAGGTAGGGCAATGCCCACTTTTGGTGTGGGTCAAGATTTCTGGAAACTCCCAAAATCTGGGTTAGCCCGCTTGTCCTTAAAAGCGACCAATTGTACAAAATGGCCACCCAATGTGGAGGAGACAGGGATTGTCTTAGACAGGTGGATGTCTTGGGCAGAGAAGATAAAAGGGAAGAAAATGAACATTTTTTCATTTTGGAGTTCATCCATCATACATAATATGTGTCTCAAAGCGGTGGAATCAGGCACTCGTCAATTTTTGTGCATGTGGAGTAATTGATATCATGTAAAAGCTCATCTATTTGCCTTGCTTTCAATGAAATAAATATCCATTTATCTTGAACAAAATGCAATATATTTTATTGAAGGAAGTGAGGTCACCCTGTTTCATTGGCGAAATAAAAAATGAGAAAAAGTTTGGTGACTCCAATAGCTAGAGTCCTTGAAAATTAAAAAGTGAAATATTTTGTGCCCTTTCATCAATGTTTTTCCATAAAATTCATGTAGAAATGTGTTTTTATATTGTCATGAAATAAAAGAGGTAGAGCCTAAAAATAAAAATTCAATAAAAGTTTCCAAACTTTCGGAAAAATGCCTGTTTCTCCGATTTCTGTGTTTTGACGAGCGCCTGATTTCACCATGCTGCCTCACATATACGTTATCTTTTATGTGTGTTGCACTGCCAGTGTACGAGTTTGATAGACAGGAGTTTTGAAATTGATCAGTTTTTTGTGAAATTATCAGATGATCTTCTCAATTTGGTAGAAAATCCCCCTCTATAAATTGTGTTAAACTCGACAAAACTTCATAATTGGCAGTTTGAAAATTTAGGTTTTTGCAAAGTTTTTATGCTAATCTTTTGAGAATGGCTCATATTTCTGTATACAGTGCCTGATAGTAGTACGTTTGAGGTAATAATAGATAGCATTTGTATAGCGCTAATCCCCGCTCAACAGCAAGCTCTATGCGCTTCACAATCTATACTATTCATTACCCCAGCATTACCTGAGAGCATTTTAAAACAACCCCAACTTCCTGGGAAGCATACAGTGCAAGCAGCCATTTATAGGTGCTAAAACACTAACATACTGACAAGGTAGAAGTGGAATAGTTTGTGGACTTGTATTTTTTGTTGTTGTCTTCAACGTTGATTGTTTTGTTTTTGCTCTTGATCAGGCTCAGAGGAAAGCGTTGAAGGTTTTCTACATTGCTGAAGAAATCATGACGTCTGAGAAGTCTTTTGTGGATGTTCTTAAACTCCTCAATATTGTAAGTATAACGTAGTTCTTTAGTTTTAGTTTTAGTAGAGGTTTTACGGCGCTCGCAACTGCATAAAGTCAAATGAGCGCCAGAAGATTAGAGGTGTTACAAGAGAGTATAAAACTTAAAAAAGAAGGAAGATAGATAAGGATGATAGATGTTTCATAGGAAAGAAGAAGCAAACTACACCAGAGCACCTGCCAACCACTCACAAAGTGGTTCCTGATTCTGTACTCTGTATGATTGCTGTGTGTGCAAGTTCTATAGAAGCTCTTGACATGCATGTGAAGTGAAGCATTTTGCATCATCTGTCTCGTAATTCTGAAGCCAATAGAAAAGTCTGCAAGCTGCGGATATCTACATGTGGAAGTGAAGCTTTTAAATGTTCAAAATGTTGCAAACTCTCTTCTGCCCAAATTGTTCTTATTGGCTATAGCAGAAGCCACAAGTCATGGAAATCCTTCTTTCTTCTATTTCTCAACAACTGATATTCTCCTGTGCAGATGCTGTGGTGATTATGAGACATTGACTGAAAAACTATTTTTGTTCTTCTTGTTTTCCTTGTTGTTCTTCTTGTTCTTGTTCTTGTTCTTGTTCTTGTTCTTCTTCGTGTTCTTGCTATTTTTTTTGTTCTTGTTCTTCTTGTTTTTCTTGTTGTTCTTCTTGTTCTTGTTCTTGTTCTTGTTCTTGTTCTTCTTCGTGTTCTTGCTATTTTTTTTGTTCTTGTTCTTCTTGTTTTTCTTGTTCTGTTTCTTGCTCTTGTTGTTTTTCTTCATACAAATGATTTGATATTTTGAAATTCTTTGTGTCAGGAAATTCATTTTCCGAGTGAGAGTTTTACAATTGAGGATAGTGATGACTTTGTCATCTCACTTTGATGTGTTTTTCTCACCCCCCCCCCCCCAAATTTTTTTTCAATTTGTTCCAATTTCTGTTCCCTCAGACTATGTTCTTTTTCTTTTCTTTTTCAGGATTTCCGGAAACACATCTCCACCGCTACTGAAAAGCAGGGTCAGCCGGTGATTCCCACAGAAACTCTGAATAAAATTTTGGACTATCTGCCGCAGCTACAAAATTTCAACGAAGAACTGCTGAAAGATCTAACAGAACGCATCAATAATTGGTGAGAATTATTTTAAAATTGTTGTATGTAAGAGAAGCACGGTCGCCTGATTTTTTTCTAATAAAATTTTTTTTTTCGAATTAGTGTGATGAGTGAGACAAATTTTATACAATTTTACTGGCCAAATTTCAAGAAAGGCTTAATAATAAATGACTGTCTGGTCATTTTTTAAAAACATAAAGTGTCTTTGATCTTTTGCTCCTTTTATTTTTTTCTTCCTCTCCTTTTCCTCTGCCTCTTCTTTCCACAGAAATGGCTTGTCGTGTAATTTCAGTGGAGCTGATGAAGTATGCACTAGTATTATGGGTGGTTGGCGGATGTTCTTGTTGGGTTTTCTCCTTTTTTCTTATCAAACATCTGTTGTCCTTATACCTCTTCTTTCTTTCCCTTGTATATTACTCTCTGGTAAACGTGGGTGGTTGGCGGATGCTCTAGTGTGGTTTGCTCCTTCTTTCCTATGAAACATCTGTCGTCCTTATCTTCTTTTTTTATGTTTGTTACTCTCTTGTCACACCTCTAATCTTCTGGCGCTCATATGACCTTATGCAGTTGCGAGCGCCGTAAAACCTCTACTAAAACTAAAAAAAAACTCTCTGGTAACACCTCTAATTGTGTTGTAGGGGGTGTAAAACTCTTACTACAACTTTAAAAAAGCCTAAAGAAAGTATTGAGCTGCTGGTTCAATGTTCCCATCCTCCACAGGGAGAACAACAAACGTCTGTCCGACATTTTCGTCAAGAAGGGACCTTTTCTCAAGCTTTATTCCTCCTACATTCGCAATTTTGAGAACGCTACGGCAATCCTCGACGACTCTTGTAAGAAGAATCCTGCTTTTGCGGCAGCCTTGAAGGAGTTTGAGGTGAGTCGTTTGGGGATGTTTCTATTTCAAATTCAGTGCCAATTTATTAGTGAGAATTCTTTTCTGCTTCAAAGTTTACCCACGAATTGCTTGCTCTCGGAATACTCATGTATTAAAATTTTTGATGATTCTGTAACGAAAGTGTAAAAAAGGCTCAGCTGGTACCATGTTGGGTCATTGTGTTGATGGCCCTGTTTTAATCGCTTAGTGGGTGGTTGGCGGGTGCTCTGTTGTGGTTTGCTTCTTCTTTCCTATCAAACATCTATCGTCATTTCCTCCCCTTCTTCTTTTTTATGTTTGTTACTCTCTTGTAACACCTCTGATCTTCTGGCGCTCATATGACCTTATGCAGTTGCGAGCACTGTAAATCCTCAAATAAAACTAATTTGAATAACTTTATAGTGTCCAAAGGAGTGTAAAACTCATGCTATTACTAGATCTATGTATCGTCTAATTTTGACTCTAACTGTGAATGTACGGGCCCATTGATTTTGAGAAAATTGAGAAAAAAAAAAGTATTTTCTTGCTTGTTATGTACCAGAATTGCACAAAATTCCAAGTAGTGTGGGTTTTTTTTAATACGTATTAAGATATCACTAATTGTAATTAAGGTTGGGAATAACGTAATTTGAGACAAAAACAAGTGTATGGCCTAATTTGGTGGATACTTTTTTAGAGTTGGTCATGGTCGATTGAAATGTACACGTGTGTATGTCATGTATCGTGTTCTCACCTGAAAAATAGAAGGCAAACAAGGCAAGGGTAGACCAAGAGAAACTTATTTGGAAAACCTGAACAGGTGGGTGACAGGGAAACACCGGGATAATATGTTTTTTTTAGTGCCTCTGGAAGGAGAAAACCCCCCTGGGGCAGTACCAGTGTCTTTAGGCCATTACCAAAGAGGGGACATTCTCATTCATGCTCAGTAGAATTGTAAATGGGCTGATTTATCATGTCACGCGCATAACTGTGCCTGAATTACAACAGGGAACTGCTGCTTTTTCTTTCCAAATCCTTACTATCGTCATTTTTCCTCTACTTCTTTTGTATGTTTGTCACACTCTTGTGACCCACTATTTCCGGGGTGCCTTGATAGTCGAAGCAGACTTTGTGCTGTTGAAGCTAGAGAGCTGAGCAGAGTAAGTCTGATTCCCTGTAAGGACTTTTCTGTTTGATCCACCCCTTGGGGCTCATATGTCCTTATGCAGTTGCGAGTGCTGTAAAACCTCTACTAAAACTAAAACTGGAAGGCGAAATGAATGGAGAACCATGATTGCCAATGTAAATTTCTGATCTGGCACTTTATGATGATGATGTTCGATGATGATGATGTTGACGATGATGATTATGATGATGTTGAAGACATGAATATACGCTCTTTGGTTTTTACAGCTAGTGTAGATCTAGTCCTTTATATTGTGAATGTTCCTGATGAAGCCCGTTGAGTGCGAAACGTTGAACTTGTCATTAAATATTTTGGAAATACTACCAGGTGTTAACCGTTTTACTATATTCTGTATACATTGATGATGATGATGATTATTGATGATGATAATGGTTGATGATGATAATGATGATGTTACTTTCCATTCTGCAATTTTAATTTCAGATGAGTCCTCGCTGTGCGAGCCTGGCGTTGAAGCACTACATGCTGAAGCCCATTCAGAGAATTCCACAGTACAAGCTTTTGCTTCAGGGTAGGTAGGAAATCCCGCAACCATGGGTGAACACTGTATATGTTCGTCAGTATTTCTCATTATCTCTTCCATTATTTCTTCTGAACCTCTTACTCAACGAAGAAAAATTATACGTTCATGATTCTTATATTTTCAGCTTCTGCATACAATTAACTTTGACTTGATGTTTGCATAGGTTGTAATGATTGGTTCATTCGATTCATTCGATTCATTCGATTCATTCGATTCATTCGATTCATTGGATTCATTCGGTTCATTCGGTTCATTGGATTCATTCGGTTCATTCGATTCATTCGATTCATTCGATTCATTCGATTCATTCGATTCATTGGATTCATTCGGTTAATTCGGTTCATTGGATTCATTCGGTTCATTCGGTTCATTCGATTCATTCGGTTCATTCGATTCATTCGATTCATTCGATTCATTCAAATGTCAGCTGAATTCGTTTCTTGTTTTTAAATTAATAAGATGAATATTTGGAGTAGTTTTCTTTTAGTCAGAACACGTTTTATGTTACTGTTGTACGTTGTACTGTATTGTAAAGCGCTCAGAGCCTGTGTACTTTAATCTGGGTTGAGCGCTATATAAATATAATTTATTATTATTATTATTATTAATGACTAGTAAAAATTTCACCACCCCCCCCCCCCAAAAAAAAGTTTTCAGAAAATGTAAAAATGTCATGCTCAGAGAGTGACCCCCTCTGTGTCCCTTCCTCAGACTACATGAAGCAGCTGTACACAGACTCCCCCGACTACAAGGACACCACCAGTAAGTCATGTGTCACCGTGTGTCATGTCAGGCAGCGTGCTGAAATCAGGTGCTCGGCAAATTGATTAAATCGGAGAAACAGTCATTTTTCCGCCTGTTTGGACATTTTTATCAAATTTTTTTTTGGGCTTAACCTCTTTTATGCCGATATGAAATCACATTTCCATGTGAAATTTACTGAAAAACATTGATTAAAGGCACAAAATATGTCATTTTTCGTTTTTTAAGCATCTTTAGCTATTGGAGTTGCCAAACTTTTTCACCCCTGATACCAGGCGACCTCACTTCCTTCAATCGCAAACATCTTGAGTTCTATTCAAGATAAATGGATATTTATTTCATTGGAAGGGAGGCAAATAAATCAACCTTCACATGATACCTATAACTCCACATACCCAAAAATTGACGAGGGCCAGATTCAACCGCGTCGTAACATGTATGTGGGGCAGTGTGGTGAAATCAGGCGCTCGTCAAAATAATGAAATTGAAGGAACAGGCGATTTTCCATCGGTGTGGCAATTTTTATACAATTTTTGTTTTTGTGCTAAACGTCTTTTTTGTCTCCATTTAAAACTCATTTCTGTGTCAATTTGACTGAAAAACGTTGATTACAGATGCAAAAAATGTAAATTTTCAGTTTCCCAGGGCTCTCCAGCTACAGACTTTATAAAACTTTGGCGGCCATGTTTTCACTACTTTTACCTCTGAAACCAGGCGAAGCCCACCTCCTTCAATCGCAAATATCTTGACTACCATTAAAGTAGATGGTTAATTTTTTTACTGACAGCAACACAAATGAACAAGCTTTAAGACTACACATGCCCAAAAATTGACAAGAGCCTGACTCCACCACGCTGCCTCACATATGATATGGGTTCCACACCTCTTGTTCACGCTGTGAGGTTATATATAGGAGGCTTGACCTTTAGATTTAATGTCCATCTCCAAAGAAGGCTGAGCCGAACCTGTCTAAGGTGATCATCTGTTCTTGAAGAGTTAAGTGGTCATCTTAGACAGATGGTTCTCTTGGACGTTGTTATTATACAGAAGAAAAAAACCACAAGGGGCTAAGAAGACAGTGGAGTGGGTGGTTGGTGGGGGCTCTGGTGTGGTTTGCTTCTTCTTTCCTATCAAACATCTATCGTCCTTATCTCCCCTTCTTCTTTTTTATGTTTGTTACTCTCTTGTAACACCTCTTATCTTCTGGCGCTCATATAGCCTTATGCAGTTGCTAGCGCCGAAAAACCTCTACTATAACAAAAATACCTCTTGTGTATTTAGCGTATTCATGACAATGCACGTAAAATTAAAAAATAAGTCGTAATGATTTAATTTTTTGTTTTGTTAGTTTTTTCTCAAACTTACTCGTCTTTTTGTCGTGACTTTGTTCTGCAGCGGCCTTGAACATTGTGAGTGAGGTGGCCGATCACGCCAACGAGAGCATGCGGCACGGGGTAAGTGATGGAACACTTAGGTTATGTAGTACATAATTATGATAATTGGTCGCTTTTAAGGACAAGAGGGCTAACCCAGATTTCGGGGGTTTCTAGAAATGTTGACCGACACCAAAAGTGGGCATTGCCTGCCCTATAGCTATAGGAGAAGTTTGGTTTCATTGGTGTGTGTATTTGTTTTTTTTAGCTAGAGAGAAAATTCTCCTTGTTTTTAGTAATGAAACTGAGCAAGGAGCAAAAACTTTACCTTCGATTTTCTCAAAACAGCATTTTTCGGGATAGCCCCCTTGTGCTTAAAAGCGACCAAATTGTGCTTTCCTATAACGATTACATTGACAAAGTTTTCCTTTAAGGAGTTGAAAGCTTAGTTTTTGAGGAATATGTTGTGGGTGGCTTGAGAGCCTCACTGGTTTGTTCTACTTCTTTTCTTCCCCTCTGTTTGTCGGTGGCCTAGTGGTTAGGCTCTCGGACTCGCTACCGTAAGGTCGTGGGTTCGAATCCCGTCAAGGGCCCGACGTTGTGTCCTTGGGAAAGGCACTTTACACAAATTTTCCTCACTTCACCCAGGTGGGAATGGGTACCCGGCTATAGACAGCGAAAGATCTTGTCAGTTTGTTAGTGTTTGAGCGCTTAATCAGCTGCTCGCACTGTATGCTTCCCGGGAAGCTGAGAATGTTTCGGAGTGTTCTAAGGTCTGCTGGGGTAATAATATAGTGTAAAGCGCATAGAGCCTGCTGTTGAGCGGGGATATGCGCTATACAAATGCTATCTATTATTATTATTATTATTATTGTTTTAACCCCTCCACAAAACTATCATTATCATGTTGAGGAGCTTCCATGTACTCTACTGTTTTTCTTTAATTTCTTAACCCTCTCCGTATGCCGTGGGGTCATTTTGTACCCCCAGGGTTGTATTCTTCACATTTTAGAATACTTGTAGTTGGAATATCTCTTTGAAAATTTCAGTATTTCTCAAATTTCCTCTTTGGAAAGTGGTTCAGTGGCACAGAGTTCCCCACGTCGTATGGATACGATAGTAAAACATGACGTACGGATAGGGTTAAGTGGCGGAACAGAGTTCCCCACGTCGAATGGATACGATAGTAATACACGACGTACGGATAGGGTTAAGTGGTGGCACAGAGTTCCCAATGTCGTATGGATACGATAGTAAAACACGACGTTAGGATAGGGTTAGTGGTGGCACAGAGTTCCCCACGTCGTATGGATACGATAGTAAAACACGACGTACGGATAGGGTTAAGTGGTGGCACAGAGTTCCCTACATCGTATGGATACGATAGTAAAACACAGCGTATGGATAGGGTTAAGTGGTGGCACAGAGTTCCCCACATAATATGAATACGATAGTAAAACACGACGTTAGGATAGGGTTAAGTCGTAGTAGAAGACTATTTTTTGTTGATTCAGAAAATACTGCATCTTTTTTTATTGTTCCTATTTTCTTTTTCTTTGTATGTCACTCTCTAGTAACACCGGTTAAATATTTGGCACTTATATGACCTCTTTGTGTTGCAAGTGCTGTAAAATCTTACAGTGGGTGGTTGGCGGGTGCTCTGGTGTGGTTTGCTCCTTCTTTCCTATCAAACACCTATCATCCTTAACTCCCCTCGTTTTTTGTGTTTGTAACTCTCTTGTAACACCTCTAATCTTCGGCAAGTAAATGACCTTATTGTGTTGCAAGTGCCGTAAGACACTTACTAAGACTAAAAAAACTCGTACCAAAATGGAAAAGCTATTGTCCTGATCTGTTGGTCGGGGAATGTAGACTTTATGTACTATGTAAAATGCACCGTGATAAAAACTTTCTGAGACTTATGTTTACTATTTGCCTGGCTTGTGTAGCCAAGTGCATGGTTTTGTCAAGTGGAAAGAGACAGAAGACTAACCCAGAAGAGAGTGTTTAAAGTTGTTTTGGAATTTTGTCAATGATTGTTGCTTACAATTTTTTTAATCTATTGGTTTCAGGACAATGTGCAAAAGTTGCTGGAAATCCAAAGATCTTTGATTGGGCAGTTTGAAGTCATAGAGCCGGGAAGGGTATGTACAATCACATTTTTCTTTCTCGCTTTTGTTGACATTTTGGAAAAGATCTTATATGAGTCTGCAAACTTTACTCCTAATGTGTGGTGTGGTTGGCTTCTTCTTTCCTATCAAACATCTATTGTGTTCGTTACTCTCTTGTAACACCTCTAATCTTCGGCACTTATAATGACCTTATTGTGTTGCAAGTGCTGTAGAACTCTTACTAAAAACTAAAAAAAACTTATAATGTGTCCTCAATTTTCATGTTTTGTGGTTTTGTTACCGTGCCTGTTGTTTGGTGAGCAGTAGCCTAAGTAACAGAAGAAATTTTGATTGCTTTAATAACCCTGTTCCCATTGGACGCTGGGAGTGTCCAGTACTAGTGACAACTGTTTCGTTAAATTTATTGCTAGTTTTTGTTTGTTTTTCAGAATTATTCCCGAACCAAGTTTTTTTTAGTAATGACTAAGCGTTTGTTTCCGCCATCTAGAAGTTGGAGGCAAGCTTTTGGGGTTATAATGAGACATAGTTCACCAGGTTTAGGTGACTGTAGAAAAACTCCGGGAAATGATGGAAAAAAAAACAGGGTTTAAAGAGTTAAAGTTGGTGAAAGTGACGGAAAGTGTTTTGTGTGTTACAAAGTGAACATAAGTAACAAAATATGATTTGGATTGCTCGTTGCCAGGAGCTCATCAAGAAAGGAGAGCTGCAGAAACTGTCGAGGAAGGAGATGCAGCCCAGAATGTTCTTCTTGGTAAGATACTGTTGTGCTGTGTTGGGACAATCATCATGTCTAGGCTTCAGAGAGACCCGAAGGAAATATTTTAGATGCAAAAAATTGCAAGATCTGTTTTCCGTCGTTAATCCCAACAGAATTCTGGATTTTATGAAGGCCATTGGCCTTTATGAGAAGTTGTAAATGAAATTGTAAAATCTCATCATCATCATCTTGGAAAGATACTTGCGGGCAGTATTGCGTACAGACGTATCTCAAAGGCCGCCAAAAATGATGTACGTCTGTATGCAATACTGCCCGCCTACTGTGGTACTGTGTTGTGACAGTTTGTGAACTTAACGTAGAGTAGTGCAGCCATGAGTTCCGTGTGAGCAAAAGCGATGTAGGCAATATGCTTTTTAAGTTTTAAAGAATGGATTGAAAGTCTAATTCTTGTTCTAAATGAGGAAGCCCTTCTTCTTTTTTGTGTTGGTTACTCTCTTGTAACACCTCTAATCTTCGACACTTATATGACCTTATTGTGTTGCAAGTGCCGTAAAACACTTACTAAAGCTAAAAAAAACAACTCTTGTAACTCCTCTATGACCATTTACGACCTTATTGTGTTGCAAGTGTCGTAAAACACTTACTAAAACTAAAAAAACCTCTTGCAACACCTCTTATCTTTGGCACTTATATGACGTTATTGTGTTGCGAGCGCCGTAAAACTCTTACTGTGGGTGGTTGGCGGGTGCTCTGGTGTGGTTTGCTTCTTCTTTCCTATCAAACATCTATCGTCCTCATCTCCCCTTTTTCTTTTTTATGTTTGTTACTCACTTGTAACGCCTCTAATCTTCTGGCGCTCATATGACCTTATGCAGTTGCGAGCGCTGTAAAACCTCTACTAAAACTAAAACAAAAAAAAACTCTTACTAAAACTAAAACAGTCTTCTTATTTTGTTTGCACCGGGCATGAATTTTCGCCTCCTCTGCTTTCAGTTCAGCGACGTTCTCCTGTACACTACTCCGGCCACCGGGGGCTACAAGGTCAACAACGTGCTCCCGCTGTCTGGCATGAAGGTACGTATCTGTCTGCTGGAAAAATTATACTTGTCGGGTTCTTTTTTTTCCCCCACTTTTGCATTTTTGTTCACATCTCACACTTGACATGGTGGGTGGTGGGCGAGTGCTCTGGTGTGGTTTGCTCCTTCTTTACTATCAAACATTTGTCGTCCTGATCTCTACTCCTTCTTTTTTTATGTTTGTTACTCTCTTGTAACACCTCTAAACCTTACTACAACAAGACTTCAGGAACCGTGCTGTACTCTAGTTTTCTGTGTTGTTGCTCTCTCTTGATCATGTGTTTGTTGGGCCAGACTTGAGCTCATAGTTACTTTGTTCTAAATAAGTTTTCACCTCGTTTCAACCAAATATTGTTCTTCGAATATTAAAAATATTTTGTTGTTGAATTTTTGTTGCTGTAGATTGTTCGGCCCAAGTTGGAGGACTACAAGTTTGAGTTTAACATTCTGAGCACCCAACGATCCTTCACTGTGTGTGCCAGGTGAGTACTGAACGAACTTATTTCTTAATCATCATCATCATCATTGTTTAAAACATCATCATCATCATCATCATTTTAAACATCGTCATCATCATCATCATCATCATCTCGTCATTTAAAAACTCATCATCATCATCATCATTTTAAACATCGTCATAATCATCATCATCATCATCATCTAAAACATCATAATCAACATTGTAGTCATTACAGTCATCATCACCAGCATCATCATCATCATCATCGTTGTTGTTGTTGTACAGTAGAAAAATAAGTAATGAAGACTTGAATATATTTCAGGCATTTTGAATGTATTTAAAGCAATCATCGTCATCATCTAGAAGAATCATCATCATCATCATCATCATCATCATCATCATCATCATCATCATTGTTATCATCATCGTCATCATCATATCATCATTTAATCTCCCCTCTTCATCATCTAAAAGAATTCTCATCATCATCATCATCACCACCATCGTTGTATGAAGAAGGAATTAAAACAGTTAAGACGTTGTTGTGTTTCTAAAAAATATATTATACACAGTTCAACGTTCAATCATCACCACCACCATCATCATTGTAGGTAGTAGGGAATAAAAAAAGTACCATCACCATCATCATCATCGTCTCATCTCCTCTCAGCACGTCCCAGGAGAAGGAGGACTGGATCTCCGCCCTACAGGAAGCTGTGGAGGAGAACGCCAAACGGTTCCACACCTTCGAGTGTGTCAAGCATGGACAGGTAGGGACCCAGTGTTTCTCTGTCCGCGTTGTTTTAGGCAAGAGAAATTCTGAAATTATTCAAACTGAGCCCAAAAATGTGGAATGATGCAATTCTGGTTATTTTAACAAAGAATAACAAAGGAAAATTATCAGAAATTATGCAAAAAATGATCAAATTTTGGTAAATTATGCGAGGGGCATAATAGACGTTTCTCTCTGGTTTGATGGTTTGGATATACCCCTCCCTCCTCCAATGAAATGTACAAACACAAGTGTGCGCACGCTCGTGCACATGACTCTCCTCTTTGTATGTAAAAATGGTATCACTCAACTTACTTCGACCTTTAACCTTTCTTTTTTGAGAGTTGTCTTATTTGATGAGACTTTATATAAGATTAGAGAAATCTTTATTGTTTAGACTTTGGCACATTATTGCACACACACACACACACACACACACACACACACACATGCACACACACACACACACACATGCACACACACACACACATGCACACACACACACACACAGACACACATGTACAGACACACACGTACAGACACACACACACACACACATACAGACAGACACACAGACACATTGCACTCACACACTCAC
>NW_004797386.1:1347476-1349018 GCF_000002075.1 Aplysia californica
AAATAATTAAAAAATCACCCTCCTGCCTCACATTGTAGCTAGGCGTTCATGACGGAAATTTCCGCCCACCCCCCCTCCCCCGGCCTTTGAGATAATTGGAACGTACACAGTGTGCCCCACGCACGAGGTGAAAGGTTACACACATAGTACTACGTCACCAGCCTTTCTCACTCCCTGTGGCACCGCTAGTGGTTTGAAACATCAGGCCTAATTAACAAACAATAGACGACGGGTCTAATCTCGCGTCGAGTATCTCGTCTGCTAGAGTTCGTCTGTTCGCCCGCCTGCCCAGTGAATAAAATTGTGGGGCGGACCCAAAAAACGAACTGACTTGAGGCTTGAGGTCCGCAGTCCGCTCGCTGAGAGAGTCAAATTGTGGAGCGGACCCAAAAAACGAACTGTCTTGAGGTTCGCAGCTCGCTCTCATGGCCGTCCGTTACCCGTTCGCTCTGACTGAGTCCGCGAGTAACGAACCCGTCCGTCCGCTCGCCCCAACCCTACTAAATACTCAGTCAATATTCTGAGAGTTATCTGGTGGTATTTCGATAGTACATACGTTAAAGGTAATTGAAAAACGAATGTTCTGTGGTGCCGCTGGTGCTGTAGCAATAATGTGTAGCTATGTACTGTATTGGTTTTCCTTGCCTTTTGCACACACCCTAAACAGATTGTTGAAAAAAAGCGATAACTATTGTAGCTATGATGATTTCCATCGTATGTTTTAGACAGCTTTTGTATATACATAATATTATTCCCACACACAGCGATAACTATTGTAGCTATGATGATTTTCATAGTGTGTTTTAGACAACTTTTGTATATACATAATATTATGCCCCAAAATTGACGAGCGCCTGATTCCACCGCGCCATGACACATAGATCGTTTTTCAAGTGTACTCAAACCAGAAAGAAAAAATTTTCAGGACAGAGAAGAAAATTTTCATGGTTTCATTCTTTAACAGTTGTACGTACAATAAGTAATTTTGCTTGCTTATTTCAACATGTTTTAATAACTGCAGTTTCTTATCTGTGGTATGGGTCGCATATGATCAAGAAATATTTTGGCTAAATTCCAATTCAACATTTAGAATTGGAATTTAGCCAAAATATTTCTTGATCATATGCGACCCATACCACAGATAAGAAACAGCAGTTATTAAGAAATTTTTGAGTTGCAAGTTTCTTACGATTTGTGTATACCTTTTCTTGTTCTAAGTCTGAACATGCGCTTGCTTTTCTTCTGCTCTGAGTCTATTTTTGACTTTGTTTTCAGGAATTCAATGAAGTTTTGTCTGTACAAACTTGCTCTTGTCACTTTTTATCAATGCTTTTAGCATGTTTTGCTTTTAAATCTTTTTTTTCCTCCAATTATTATGAATGTTTTCTCATTTCTTTTAGATTTTTTATTTCTTTTCTGCTGCGCTATCATTTTTCTCTTTTCATTTGCTCCCTCCTACTCTCTCTGTCTCTCTCTCTCTCTGTCTCTCTCTCTCTGTGTCTCTCTCTCTCTCTCTGTCTGTCTATCTCTCTCTCTCTCTCT
>NW_004797386.1:1350328-1392333 GCF_000002075.1 Aplysia californica
GTCTTTCTCTCCTTCCCTCTTCCTCTCCTCCTTCTTCACCTTCTTGTCTTCCTTTTTCTTCTCCTCCTCCTCCTCCTCTTCTTCCTCTGTCTCGGCGTGTTCACCATCACGTGGAGGAGGCACCACTGTCGCTCCTGTGGCAGGGTGAGTCAATATCTCCCTCCTCTTCCTCCTCCTTCTTCTCCTTCCCCTTCTTGTCTTCCTTCCTCTTCCTTAAAGCGACCTGTTCCTTTGTATACTTTCCCCCACTTATACTCGGTGTATTTTCATTGTGGTTCTGACTGAATGTCTCTCTGAAAATCTTGAAAGTGCATTTTGTGTATGTCGGTGCCTGTCAGCCCTATTATAGCCAGCGCCCACTTTCATCACCTTTGAGAGGGTAACATTTTCGTACTGCCCCACATGTATTTCCTAGTCTAAAGTTATGCATTACTAATTACCTGTTGCTACCCTGACGGTCACCATCGCTCACCATGATCACTAAATCACCCACTGTATCTCTATACATATTACATATGTGAAAGTTCACACTTTGGCTGCCTAAAACTTCCGAACCACTTATCTTTAGAATTTGACAAAATTAACGGTGGTTCAGAATCATTTAAAGGGTGCACAGTTTAACTGAGGAGCCTGAAGTCACAGTAGTTTAATTTTCAGTTTTTCATTAGTTTCGTTTAGATCTAATCTTGGGAAAGTCCGTCTTCTAAGGCGCCATTATATACAAGTGAAATTTCCGTTCACTAACCGTGCGCCCCTTTGAAATTCTGGAGTGTACATCCACGAAAGCGGAATCGAGAATCAATCTATACATCTCTCTTTATCTAGACCTTCTCATGTTTTGCATATCTCAAGATTTATTGGCCCATTCAAGTAGAGTGTAAATATAGTAGGCCAATGACTTTCAGTTGATGTTAATGCAGCGATCATTCCTTTCATCGAAAGAGGGTCCAGCTAGTAATTATATCTCCCTCATGTTGGCAAGCACAAGTGTATGATCCTTCTCTCTCTCTCTCTCTCTCTCTCTCTCTCTCTCTCTCTCTCTCTCTCTCTCTCTCACTTTCTCTGTCTGTCTCACATTTGTAGCCCTGTGACTGTTACTTTTATTCCTTTTTTCTCCGACTCGGAAACTCTATTTTTCTGTGACTGCCTGCCAAAGTTATTGCACGTCTCTCCAGAGTCCTATATTGCTGCTCAGTTTGTGAAAAATCGATTGCGATATATTTATTCGTGGGGCTTATGTTGGCTTCTACAGGCATTTGTCTAAGGTATCTTATAAGGCTGCAGCAGTGTGGAAGCCCTCCTCCTAAGTGATCTCAATTGAGTTGATGAGGGTGTAAAAATACCATGTAATAAAAGATAATTATCAGGCTGCTTTAGATGTAATTCTAGTCTTGCAGGATGATTTTAAACATCTGTTGTATTCTCCCAGACTTTCTGATGTGAGAGATTTCAGCTCTTCATATTGATGACACTATCAAACAAACATCTATCGTCCTTATCTCCCCTCCTTCTTTTTTGTGTTTGTTACTCTCTTGTAACCCCTCTGATATTCGGCACTGATATGACCTTATTGCGTTGCAAGTGCCGTAAAACACTTACTAAAACTAAATTAAAATATTGATGACACCTACTTTTGTGTTTGTGTAGGCGATGTATTTTCTGTGTTGAGACGACACTACTACTTGTGTGTTTGTGTTGGTGACGTGCTCTCTGTGTTAAGATGACACTGCTATTTATGCGACAACTTGTGTGTGTTTTGTGTGTGTGCAAGTGATCTGTTCTTCATGTTGAGACAACACTACTACCTGTTTGACTACTTGTATGACTACTTATTTTTTTATGACTTGTTTGACTATTTGTGCAACAACTTGTGTGTGTTTTGTGTGTGTGTGTGTAGGTGATCTGTGTTAAGATGACACTACTATTTATGCGTCAACTAGTGTGTGTTTTGTGTGTGTGTGTGTAGGTGATCTGTGTTAAGACGACACTACTATTTGTGCGACAACTTGTGTGTGTTTTGTGTGTGTGTGTATAGGTGATCTGTGTTAAGACGACACTACTATTTGTGCGACAACTTGTGTGTGTTTTGTGTGTGTGTGTGTGTGTAGGTGATCTGTGTTAAGATGACACTACTATTTATGCGTCAACTAGTGTGTGTTTTGTGTGTGTGTGTGTAGGTGATCTGCTCACAGTGCTCGGACAACAAAGCTCCCCTGCGGTACATGAAGTATCAGCCCGCCCGGGTCTGTGATGAGTGCTACGAGACGCTCAAGGAGGGTGAGTGGGTGGTTGGTGGGCGGGTGCTCTGCTGGGGTTTGCTTCTTCTTTCCTATCGAACATCTATCGTCCTTTTCTCCCCTCCTTCTTTTTTGTGTTTGTTGCTCTTTTGTGACACCTCTAATCTTTGTGCTCTGGTGTTTTTTGATATGTGGGCACTTTGTCCAACCTCAGACATGGGTAGTTGGCGGGTGCTCTGGTGTGGTTTGCTTCTTCTTTCCTATCAAACGTCTATCTTCCTTATCTCCCTGTGGGTGGTTGGCGGGTGCTCTGGTGTGGTTTGCTTCTTCTTTCCTATCAAACGTCTATCTTTCTTATCTCCCTGTGGGTGGTTGGCGGGTGCTCTGGTGTGGTTTGCTTCTTCTTTCCTATCAAACGTCTATCTTCCTTATCTCCCTGTGGGTGGTTGGCGGGTGCTCTAGTGTGGTTTGCTCCTTCTTTCCTATCAAACGTCTATCTTCCTTATCTCCCTGTGGGTGGTTGGCGGGTGCTCTGGTGTGGTTTGCTCCTTCTTTCCTATCAAACAGCTATCTTCTTATCTCCCCTCCTTCTTTTTTGTGTTTGTTGCTCTCTTGTAACACCTCTAATCTTCGGCACTTATATGACCTTATTGTGTTGCAAGTGCCGTAAAACTCTTACTAAAACTAAACTAAACTTATCTCCCCTCCTTCTTTTTTTGTGTTTGTTACTCTTGTAAGACCTCTCATCCTCGGCTCTTATATGACCTTAATGTGTTGGAAGTGCCGTAAAATTCTGACTAAAAAACTCAAACTGAAACATTTAATAAAACTTTGAAAGAATATTTCTTTTAGTGGAAAGAGGAGCTGATGTCTTAATGTTTTACTTTAATTATTTTTATGTTTTTTGTTATGTGGGTACTTTTTCCTACCTCAGACTTAATTGTGTTGCTAGTGCTGTAAAACTCTTACTAAAGCAAACCTACCTCAGATTTATGCCAAAAACCAAGATGACAGAGGAATTTTTTCTTTGTATGTTACTCTTTGATAACATATCTGATCTTCAGCACATACAGGACCTATATGTGCAACCTGTAACAAGTGTCGTATAACTCTTACTAACAAAGCCCTATCCGTACGTCGTGTTTCACTATTGTATCCATACGACGTGGGGAACTCTCTGACACCAAGATCCGTACGCTTTGCTTAGCAGTCTGTCAAAATGATTTTTAGAGAAATACTGAAAGTTTCAAAGAGATATTCGTACTAGAAGTATTCTAAAATGTGAAGTATACAACCCCTGGGGTGCAAATGACCCCAGGGGCATATGGATAGGGTAAAAAAAAGACAAACCTAAAATTTTTTTTCCTTCCTCATGGGTGCTTGGCGGGTGCTCTGGCGTGGTCTGCTTCTTCTTTCCTATCAAACAGCTATCGTCTTTATCTCCCCTTCTTTTTTATGTTTGTTACTCTATTAGAACAGACATGCAGCTATTACAGAATGGCATCATGCAGAAGAGTTAACGCTCAGATGCTACCGGATCGCTAACAACAACAACGTGTTTGTTACTCTCTTGTAACCCCTCTAATCTTCTGTCACTCATATGACCTTACGTGGTTGCGAGCGCCGTAAAACCTTTACTAAAACTAATCTAAAACTTTTCCTCTCTCAGACATGAAGAACGACTTGCGCAAAAGTCAAGGTGACAGCGGAGCGGGCCGCCCATCCATCTCGGAGGACGACTCGAGCACCTCCGTCTCCGACTCGGTGGGAGAGGAGAGAGCGGACGCGGGCGAGATTGCTGAGGGCGCGGCGGGGAAGAAAGACGACGGGGGGCTCAGCCTCACGGGTCTCATGTCGCGCTTCCAGAAAATTCGCTTCTCCAAGGACAAACGGAAAGCCAACAACTACAGGCCTTCCGTTTTGAAAGAGGTATTTTTTTTGGTCTTTTCTTTTTGTTAGTGTTTTACTTGCATCTGCTTGGGGTCAGACAGTGTGTCTGGAACTATATTTTCTCGTACACTAATCAGTACCACTTTTCCATGTTGCAACTTGATAATCCTATTTTCTGTTGACAATCGATACGCCCAGTGAGACAGGATGAGAGCGAGATGTTACACAATCTGATGTTACTGGTTGGATTTGTATGCATGGGAGAGTTTGGGCTTTTCTTTGTTTTTTATAATTTCAGTTATAATAAAACTAATAAATGGAAGACACACTGTTTGACTGAGGTCTTTTGTGAATAAGGTCATATGAGCATGTGGGACCCAATAAGCATTTTCAGTTTGGTAGGAATTAATTTTGATTTTTGCCAGGGTGGCGGTCGAAGCTTACTCTTATAGATTTTAGGACCACCATGGGATCTTTAACGTGCACAACTTGCACAAGGGACCTCGAAGATTTTTTCGCCTTTATCTGAGAAGGCTAGTTTTTCGATCTTACCTGTCCTAAGATCAGGGGTATGGCTGAAAGATGACAGTAAGAAGGAGCCGAAGAGTAGCAGTAGAAAGGCTACAGAAAGAGTCAGGAGCCCAGAGGAGGGGGCAAAGGAGGTGAGGGGTGGAGCAGAAAGTGGAGGTGAAAGCAGATGACAACATGGTTAGAGAGCGGGAAAGGAGGTGAAAGGAGACAATTTTAGAGAAGAAAATTCTTCGGTCGCTACCCGGATTCGAACCCGGGACCTTTGAATGAGAAGCCAACACCTTAACCTGTAGGCCACAAGAGCCCTCGGCCTGAGTTTGATTCCTGAGTGGGGAGAACATTTTTATTGAGCATCCGGTCGTTCGGCTTGTATGTTGCGTCCTTCTTGGTCCGGGTTGTTCCTGACAGAAAAGGCCGGAAGCCTGCCTTCTAAGTGATCTTTTCCCCCCGGGGCAGTGCCACTGACTGTAGTGTCTTTAGGCCATTCCCAAAGGGGGGGACATTTCTTGTTCTAGCACAATAGAATTGTAAATGGGCTGATTCATCATGTCACGCTCATAACTGCCTGATCTGCAACAGGGAACTGCTGCTTTTTCTTTCCTAATCCTTACTATTTTCATTTTCCTCTACTTCTTTTGTATGTTTGTCACTCTTGTGACCTGCTATTTCCAGGGTGCCTTGATGGTCAAAGCAGACTTTGTGCTGTTGAAGCTAGAGAGGTGAGCAGAGTAAGCCTGATTCCCTGTAAGGACTTCTCTGTTGACCTCCACCCCTTAGTGCTCAGATGACCTTATGCAGTTGCGAGCGCCGTAAAAACTCTACTAAAACTATTTTAAAAACTTCGAGTTTGATTTCTGAGTGGGAAGAACGTTTTTATTGAGCATCTCGGTCTGTCTGCGTGGATGTTATGTCCTTCTTGGTCTGGGTTGGTCCTGACAGAAAGGGCCGGAAGCCTGCCTTCTAAGTCATCTTTGTTGTTTTGATTGCGGTGTGAAGACACACATATTTTTTTTAAACAATATAAAATGTTATTAAAAAATTAAGCAACGGGGAACTGGAAAGTGGCTATTTGTGCAGATGATTTTTTTTATACAGGTGTCCAATCATAATTCGCCATTCACTTTTCTTACTTGGATATCAAACATCTGACATCCACTTCTCTGATCCTTCTTTTCTTTGTATGTTACTCTCTAGTAACACCTCTAATCTTTGGCACTTATATGGCCTAATTGTGTTGCAAGTGCTGTAAAATTCGAACTAAAGCTAAAATCCACAAATCGCTTTTAAAAAATCTAAAGCCACAAGTTGCCTTTTTTGAAGTTAAAGCCACAAATTTTCATTTTTATTTTAAACCACAAATTATTTCCAGTTTTATTTAAAATCACAAATTGCTTTTTATTTTAAACCACAAATTTCAATTATTTAAAACCACAAATTGCTTTTTTCTTTTAACCACAAATGATTTCCAGTTTTATTTAAAACGACAAATTGCTTTTTACTTTAAACCACAAATTACCTTTTTAAATTTTAAAGCCACAAATTTCAAGTTTTATTTTAAACCGCTAATTGCTTTTTATTTTAAACCCCAAATTGCTTTTTATTTCAAACCACAAATTGCTTTTTCAATCTTCTTGTCCAGGTCCATGCAAACGACGAAGGGTCGGACATGAGTGGCTACTTGAACATCTACAAGTCGAGGAAGTGGAAGAAGTTGTGGTTCGTGGTCAAAGGGAAGGTCCTCTACACCTACAAGGCCAGCGAGGTGAGCAGGGGTCGGAGAGGTCAAGTGCCTCAAGTCTTCTCAGGATGCCGTTTTCCCCCCCCCCCATTATTTTAATCTAAGACAGACAATTTTCTCATCGCTAATGGGTGACCATCTTGAATAATTTTGACTTTATTTATATTCTGAGCTTTATCAGGGATGCTGTTTAATTTCCCCGTTAAAGTAGTCTCCGCCTGAGATCCTACTGCTTACGATCCCAGTTCACTTAAGAAATTACTGTTTTAAGAAAATTTTAACTTACAAAAGTCACCCCTAAGATCCCGCTCTGATTCCCTCTTTAGGTCTACATTCTGCTAAGATCCCGCTTTTCAGACATAATGAATGGAACAAAAACCGGGGCAGGCACAGCCGATGAAACAAGAGTGAAAAGTTGAGATCCTTTAACTGCCCATCGCGTAAAAAATCGGCCGATCTTTGGAATGTGATCACATAAGCATTGTAAAACGGTACAACATTTGCCCCCTGACAGGATCACACTGAGGTGTGAATTGACCAACGCGTTTGTTTACCCCAATCATCGCACTCACATATGTGAGGCAGCGTGGTGGAATCAGGCTCTCGTCAATTTTTGGGCATGTAGAGTTATTGGTATCATCTTAAAGCTTGTTCACTTGTCTTTATTTGGATGAAAAAAGTATCCAATTATCTTGAATACTAGTCAAGTGGGTCACCTGTTTTCAGTGGTAAAATTAGTGAGAAAATGGCCGCCAAAGGTTAGTCATTTCCAAAGCTTAAGAGTCCATGGTAACTGCAAATTTACGTTTTCTGTGCCTTTAATCAATGTTTTTCAGAAAAATCCACACAGAAATGAGTTCTTTTATGGACATGAAAGGTGTTGTGCCAAAAAACAAAAATTTAATAAAAATTCACAAACCTGCGGAGAAAGGCAAGTTTCTTCATTTTGATTATTTTGACGAGAGCCTGATTCCACCACGCTGCCTCACATATGATCTCGCCACCTAAACTTACATCACTGTCTGCATGGGAAGAGCCTACACATTTGCTCTAGGCGGGATAACATCAAACTGTGAACTCTTCCCTGACCTTTGCAGCAGTAAATTGTCTCTATTCCCGAATTTGCAAGACAGACTTTAATTTTAATTGGTGTGGTCACCTCGTAATGGTGCGTAACGACAAAAGCGGGGGGAGCTCGGTCAGAGATGGAAAGCTCTGAATTTTGGAAAGATACGGGGAGGGGAGGGGCAACTGGATAAGCGCAGAACTTGAGACTTACGATAGGATAATAAGTGTAAATGGAATGCGTCGTGCCCCGTACTGTGATTGGTCATCAAAGTTGACCACTCTTTGCTCTCCGTAATGTGTCATAAACCCATCCAGAGGTCTCGTCAGTTCATTTCAAAGTGAAAGGAGACCATTTTACCGATTGTGGGCCTTAACGTGGGTCACCGTAGATTCTTCCGTGGTCCGTCGGTTAAGATCCCGCTCTCATAAGATCCGTCATTTTCCTTGTTCCCGAGCACCGAGATCTTAGGCGGAGACTACTGTATTTCTCTGTTATTTTCACTTGAAGAATAGTTATTATTATTCTCTTCATTTGTTTTCTGTGTAGTCCCATATCATATGTTTCTATAAACTGTCTTTTTGCTCCCCCCCCCCTCTCTCCCTCTCTCTCTCTCTCTCTCTCTCTCTCTCTCTCTCTCCCTCTCTTCCTCCCTCCAATATGCACAAAGTATCAGTAAGCTGACTGGCTAATAAATTCAACAAATGCTGTGATACTGTATTGTTAGTCTTTGTTCATGTTGATTGAAATAATAATAATTTTTTTTTGGGTGTGTTTCTCAGGATATGGCTGCAATAGAGAGTATGCCTCTTCTAGGATACGAAGTGACTCGGTTCAATACGGTAGGTGGAAGAGCTGTTGCGTCGTGTTCTTGTCTTGGTTTTCTCTGGGTTGATTAGTCCTGTCTTCTTTGTTTTTTGGTTTTTTTTCATCCTCAACAAGGAGTGGCTGTCTCGGACAATTTTGCCCCCTCTCCCCTCAGGGCAGTGCTACTGGTGCTACTGGCTGAAGCATGTTTAGGCCATTCTCTAAGGGGGGGGGGGGGATATTAATATGTTCTTATGCACAGTAGAATTGTAAATGGGCTACTGATTTATCCATGTCATGCTCATACTGTGTCGGAACATCATATTTGACCTTATTGTGTTGTGAGTGCCGTAAAACTCTTACTAAAAAGAAAAAAGTAATCTACAACACCTTTATGATCTTATTGTGTTGCAAGTGCCGTAAGATACTTACTAAAACTAAAAAAATCATATGACCTTATGCAGTTGCGAGTGACCTAAAACCTTACTAAAGACTAAACATTTACGTATACAATGTCCGTGTTTCTCTTACGTTGCCAGTGGTTCGAAGGGGCGGAGCCGTCGCTTCTGTTTGAGCTGACCCACCAGAACACTCAACCGCTAACCCGCAAGAACGGAGAGGCGCTGTCCGCCAAGGTCATTCCTGGGACGGAGAAGACCACGCAGAGACTCATCTTCCGGACTGACACGGCCGTCGCCACCTCAAAGTCTGTGGACCTGTTCTGTTTGTTTCTTTTACCTTGTTTTTTTAAAATTTTATTTTGTTTCTTTTTTACCTTGTGATGTTTTTAGAAAAAGAAATGTTGTGGAATGTGGGTGGTTGGCGGGGGCTCTGGTGTGGTTTGCTTCTTCTTTCCTATCAAACATCTATCGTCTCTATCTCCCTCCCTTCTTTTTTGTGTTTGTTACTCTCTTGTAGCACCTCTAATCTTTGGCACTTATATGACCTTATTGTGTTGCAAGTGCAGCAAAACTCTTACTAAAACTAAAACTTTTAAAAGGTTGTGTAATGGCATATTGTTGGGAACTGTAGGTCTACGTGAATATGAGTTTAGCTTGTTTGAGTTATCTGTACTCGACTGTATGTAAATATGTCTTTAGCCCCTCCCCCCCCCCAGGGGCAGTGCTACTGACTGAAGTATCTTTCAGTAATTCCCAAAGGAGGGATATTAACATATTAACATGTTCTAATGCACAGTAGAATTGTAAGTGGGCTGATTTATCAATGTCATGCTCATACTGTGCCGGAACAACATAGGGGGAACTCCTGCTTTTTCTTTGGTCATCCTTACCATTGTCATCTCCTCCTCTACTTCATTTGTATGTTTGTCACTCTCTTGTGAAGTACCATTTCCGTGGTGCCTTGATAGTCGAAGCAGACTTTGTACTCTTGAGGCTAGAGAGGTGAGCAGAGTAAGCCTGATTCCCCGTTTGGACTTCTCTGTTGACATCCACCCTTTGGCGCTCATATGACCTTATGCAGTTGCGAGAGCTGTAAAACCTTACTAAAACAAATATTGTTGGACCTGTAGGCGTACGTGAATTCGACTTTAAACATCTTTCAGTTATCTGTTCTTGACTGTATGTAAATATGTCTTTATATGTGAACATTACGACTGTGATTATTATTATAATGTTATAATGATTTTTGTTGCTGTTAGTGTTCTTTCGCCTTGATATATTAAATCTGTGTGCCTCGTACATATAGATAACATTTTCCTCTACTGGAGAAGATTGTCTTTGCTAAATGTTTTTATTGGTAACTTTTTTTTGCTTGTGTTTTTCTTTCTTTCTTTTCTTTGGTGAGTTTTCAGGAGTCTTATCTTCATATATGGGTGACTGGCGGGTGACTGGCGGATGCTCTGGTGTGGTTTACTCCTTCTTACCTATGGATCATCTATCGTCCTTATGTCTCCTTCTTTTTGTGTGTTTGTTACTCACTTGTTACACCTCTAATCTTCGGCACTTACTTGACCTGTGGGTGGTTGGCGGGTGCTCTAGTGTGGTTTGGTCCTTCTTTCCTATCAAACATCTATTGTCTTTATTTTCCCTCCTTCTTTTTTGTGTTTGTTACTCTCTTGTAACACCTTAAATCTTATTTGACTTTATTGTGTTGCAAGTGCCGTAAAACTCTCACTAAAATTAAACAAAACTTACATGTCCTTATTGTGTTGCAAGTGCCGTGATATTCTTACTTAAACTAAAGCTATCTTTGTTCTCTCTGTTTCAGATGGGTGACAGTTCTGAGGGAAGCTTCCCTGGCGTGACCTGAGTTCCCTCACGTCTCCTTGGACTTGTCATGGACTCCTCGTAGACTCACCGGATCACATCTCCCTGAGTGCCTGCGTATGTGAAGTGGAACGGAATGCTTGAATATCTCGGAGGAGCGTGAACTTCTGTAGTTACTGTGGAACGGTGAACTTCTGCAGCGTGAATAATATCTCGAAGCAGCGTGAACTTCTGCAGTTACTGTGGAACGGACGCGTGAATAATATCTTGGAGGAGCATGAACTTCTGCAGTTACTGTGGAACGGAAGCGTGAATAATATCTCGGAGGAGCGTGAACTTCTGCAGTTACTGTGGGAGGAGCGTGAACTTCTGCAGTTACGGTCGGGGCGGGACCTATGAGTGTGTTCATCTGAGGTGCCGACTTTTTGGATAAATCCAGAAATCTGCATTTCTGAAATTGTGAGGCAGCGTGGTGAAATCAGGCGCTCGTCAAAATAATGAAAGTGAAGAAATTGGCTTTTTACCGCAGGTCTGGGAATTTTTATCAAATTTTTGTTTTTTTGCTCAACATTTTTCATACCCATTAAAATCACATTTATGTGTTGTTTTTACTGAAGAACATTAATTAAAGGCGTAAAAGATGTAAATTTCAGTTTGCATGGACTCTCAAGCGAAGGAAATAATGCAACTTTGACGACCATTTTCTCCCTATATTTACCTCTGAAACTACCCGACCCCCTCCTCCTTCAATCGGCAATATATTGACTTGTATCCAAGACAAATGGATATTTTTGTCACCAAAAGCTAGGCAAATGGACAGGCTTTAAGATGATACCGATAACTCCATATGCCCCAAAATTGACGAGCGCCTGATTCCTCCACGGCGTTACACAATTATGTCAAGTTCTTCCTTACTTCGGGCCGGTGAGCATGAGAACAGTCTGGATACAAGATGTGTTAGACGATATGAGCATTAAAAATTCTGAGTCCCCGCGCGAGCGTTTCCACAGGTCGGAAAAGTTTCATATTTTAAAAAAAGGCAGCTAGGATCTCTGGTTTTGTCAAACCTCGGTTTTGATTTGTCAACTGAAAACGTCAGCCTTTGTTTTGAGCTGAGCAGAGAGAAGCCAGAAGAAAATTCCTCACCTCTCTCAGAACGAGATGTGTTTGAGGATCTAGCTGCTGGGAAGGCCAGTTTGAGAAATAGTGCCTTGGCCTTGTGTGGAGAAAGGCTTGCTTTGTTTTCTTACACTGTTATTTTATTATTAAGCATTTGGCGTCTCGGAGTCTTCCATGATCCTTTTCGAGTCTAGGTTTAGAAAAACGGAGCGACGGCCATGTCAGCATGCATGGTTTTGGTCATTTCTACAGATTAGAAAAACTTTTTGGGGAAGATATTGCTTTTCAATGTGTTCACGATGACACCTCTCGTGATTTTCGTATGTTTGCAACCACTCCGTGTAAATGCTTCCATTTCTCCTTATGGAAGTGTAACTCTTCAGTCTTACGAGTATTATTATTATTATTATTATTCTTCACCCAAGTATATTTGCCGAGATTGAATCCTTCTTCTCATCCATGTGCAATGGTAATGTATTTCTCTACATGTTGTTACAGTTGTACATACATGCATGCGAAAACTCCCATCCAGTTTTTTCTAACTGCATGAGCTTTGAGAATATTGCTGTCCCCATGGTTTTATGCACGAAAAATCCTGAAATTATGCAAAGTGAGCCCGAAAATGTGAAATTATGCGATGCTGTTCATTTTAACAAAGAATGATAAAGGAAAATAATCAAAAATTATGCCCAAAAAAAAGATCAAATTTTGCTCAATTATGCGGGTTGCATAAAACCACGGGGACAGATTTGTTTTAGTCACTTGACTTGTGTGTCACTCACTGGTCATGGGTAAACCAGCCATTATTTATTTTTATTTTATCGTTTTACTTACTCGCAACATGGCAGAAGTGAGTAAAGAGTTTGTTTATTTAAACAACTTTTTTAATGTAGTATATTGTAGAGATGCCTGTCAACGGTAGTAATAATGGCACAAGGAGGAATCGCTATTGTGGTAATACTGGTGATAATAATTATATTTATCTTGATGGAGATTTGTGTGAAAGAATCAGAAACAGTTGTTGAAAATGGTCTAGGAAAGTGCTAAGGGGTGGGAGGTTTGATGGTCATGTCTGCTCATGAACCCGGCAAGGAAGCATTTGAAATTAACCTTACTAGACTATTTTGTTCGAGAGCTTTTGTAATATTTATGACTGCAAAAGGAACAAATTTCTCTTCGTGATAACAGGATCTGATTCAAATTCCCGGTAAAAGACTCTGCTGGTATTGGTTTGGCTGGCAACTTTTTGTCAATATGAAAAATAAGAGGAACGGTGATGTTTTGAGGTAAAAAGTTGATACCGTACATTGAAAGATGTGTTTTCATTCTGGCACGCACACATGTGCACATGCACACACACACATGCACACACACATACACGCACACACAATAAATCTTCCATTCTGATGTGGAAAAATGTTGGGGAAAAAGGCCCTCTTTACTGGCAGCAAATAGTTGCGAATTATAAGATACTGTTCAAAGTGGGGAAAATGGTGCTTGAGACGCTAAGTGCTATCAGCACAAATATTTACAACTTTATGTGAACATTTCTTCTACTTCTAAATTTTTCTCGTTAATGTGATCTTCTTTGATGGAACGGGTTATGGTCCTTTCTTTGATGGAACGGGTTATGGCGTCGTTCCTCTCAATGCTTTTGTATTCGAGTCTTGACCTTGCCTTCCGTGAGGGCATTTGTAAAAGACTGATTGAATGTTTTAAAAAGGATTTCTATTGCTTGATGAACTTTTGAATAGTACACACTGTCACACACACACACACACATGCACACACACACACACACACACACACACACACACACACACACACACACACACATGCACACACACACACTCACACACTCACACACACACACACATGCACACACTCACCCTCACACATACACACACACACACACATGCACACACACACTCACACACACACACACACACATACACACACACATGCACACACTCACACACACACACACTCACACACGCACACACTCACACACACACACTCACACACACACACGCACACACACAAACACACTCACACTCACCCTCACACACACATGCACACACACACATGCACACACACACACACATGCACACACTCACCCTCACACACGCACACACTCACCCTCATGCACACACACACTCACATACACACACTCACACACACACACACACATGATGTACACACGGGATATGTATGCAAGTGCCAAATTCTACAGCTGCTGTATTTTGTCAAATGACAAAGTACTTGTGTATTCATGCAGTCTCCGCCTATTTGGCCATATTATGCTTAACACTTTGCCACCTCATCTCGCTGATCGGCGATGTTTACCACCCAGTTTCTTTGGATATTCACTCAAAATGCTTTTTGCCTTTGATGGCAAGGGTTTTTCCTATATGAGACTTGTAATGGCAAAGTGGTAAATCCTCACCTTGATTCCTGGTAACCCTTTCTCTTTTCCTGTTCACATCGTCCACAAGAAAGGAAAGAGCTAGTGACGAGGCTAGTGTCTTGGTCACAAAAATATTAAAGAGCTTATGTTTGGTCGCAAAAAACAAATTCTAAAAACTAGAACTAGAAGTATTCATGATTGCAAAAAAATGAAAGAGGTAATGTCTCGGCTGGCAAAAAATGGAAAAAACTTTATGCACAGAATGTCGACTGGAAAAGGTTTGCGATGGATGATAAAGTGTATGTGACCAGCTGCTGTTCTCCGCTGTGTAGAAAAAGATGACAAACGGAGATGTTTCTACAAGCGCACAGAGCCCCTTGCTGTTGAGCGGGAATTTGCGCTGCTCAAACGCTGTCTATTATGTTACAGAAGCGAACACCGAAGGCCCATCTACATATAATTGTATTTATTTTCAACCCACAGTTGGTTGAATCGCCGTCTGCTGTGAGCCAAATGTTTTCTTGTTGTGGCGTAAAGGAAAAGAAGAATCCCACCTTAATTTATCCGCGTGAGGGAATGTGTGTTCATTATAATGACATATACAATGTTTGAATGAAATAACTCTGTGAAATAATGAGTTTCGTCACCTGCTACAATGAGTACACAAATATAAACTACAGTATAATAACACGGATAGTTTGAATTCGTTGGCACTGGCCTCGGTCGTTGGAGGGATCCGTAGTTTGAGGGATATCTTACAAAGATACACACTCTATGGAACATTACTGCAACTGCACTGAACCGGCACTTATCGCTGAAGGGCGAGAGCCCAGATGTTGCTGGATCGATAACAACATCTTACAAAGATACAGAAGAAAGACATCGGACTGACTGTCTAGCTGCTGTCATCGAAAACGAGGAAGAAGAAGAAGAACAGAAGAAAAAAACCCCGTGACCTCAGGCACAGTTCGACGGATGTGGGATTTCAGGTCATCTGTGTTGGACCTATCCTTGGTATTCTGTATTGTATATGGACACTTGTCACTGCTGGTCGTCATAATGTCCTCTCTCTCCTCCTCCCCCCTCCTCCCCCCTCCTCCCTCCTCCTCCTCTTTTCTCTTACGTGGGTGGTTGGTGGGTGCTCTGGTGTGGTTTGCTTCTTCTTTCCTATCAAACATCTATCGTCCTTTATCTCCCCTTTTTCTTTTTTATGTTTTGTTACACTCTTGTAACACTTCTAATCTTCTGGTACTCATATGACCTTATGCAGTAGCGAGCGCCGTAATACCTCTACTAAAACTAAAACTTTTCTCTTTCCCCCCCCCCCCCCCCCCCCCTCCCCCCCTGACGTATCTGTTTCTCACCTCTGTCCTTGTTATTGTTATCTTCAAAGACAGAGGTCATTTATTAACATACTTGTGATTTTTCTTTACTTATGTTGAAACTCCTGTTTTACTGCTCTTCCAAGTAATCTAAGTTCACTGTTCTTCCATTTTACTTCCAGTACACAGTGTCACCGTTAGTTTTGTTGGCTGACAGAAAATAAGGACTTCCTTCTGGGAAATGTATGTTGGTGCTAGGCCCTATGATGAACCACTTAACGTTAAAGTCTTCCCAAATCTCTACTGTATAGTCCACAGTATAGTAAGGCTTTTTCATGCACAACTGTAATTTGTGATTTTCATAATTTTAAGAAGAATCTGCAAATTTAAGTCGTTTGTGAAATATTAAAAGGGACACTACTTCTTTACAACTCAATTTATACATAATAAATGACACTCGGTGACTCAAACCATGAATGAAATAAAAAATGTCTGTGAAAAATGAAATCGCCAAAATGCAAATGTAAAAGAGCGCACGGAAAGTACCTGGTGTGCCTCGGTCGACTGACCTTATGGGATACAGAGAAATAAGCCGCGGGTCGGTTTATGTTTATGGGTCATAGAGGTTCAAAAGGTCAAAAGTGTAATCACAAGTCAATCACAGATGGGAGAGTTGACATTTTTGTTTTAATTAACCTTGACCACCACGTTATTTTACCAGGAACCGAACACGGAGACATTCTGACATTACTGTTTCTATGTACAGCGGAGTGCGCTTAAACTGAACACAGTTAATCCAAAGAAAATCTGGTAGTCCCCCCCCCCCCCCCCCCCCCAGATTTGGGTTTAATAAGCCAAAGAGGTTATACTTAGTACTAGCAGTCACCCTCGTAACACAACGGGGAGGGTGGGGGGGGGGGGGGGGCCCCCTTTGGGGGGGGGGGGGGGGGGGAGCCCACTCTGGGATACTTAGCGTATTAAGAGCAAGACGTGTGCAGTCCAACATTCTCTTGCTATATTGGGATGAGTTAACACAAGAAACATGCTTTTTTTCTTCTTTTTTTCCCCCTTGTGTCCAGGTTTGGTGCTGAAATTGATAAGTCATAAGTAAGATGTTTTAATGTGGTAGTTGTTGTTCTAAGATTGTTTCAGAAAACTGTCAGAAAGGGACACAGAAAAACCCAAACATGTTGGTTTACAAAGAACTGAGATTTGACTTTTTTTAAAACACATTTTTTCTCGTTGCTTTACCTTCAAATGAGGCAGGAAATGAAATGATCTTTACCACCACCGTCTATGTTTTGTTTTTGTACTGCGAAGTGTAGTCGGGGACATATATTTAGTTGGAGGCATATATAGTTGGAGACATATTTTCGGCCGGACTGTGCCTTAAGACGGAGTGTCTTATCATCAGTATTTCACGTCTGCCTCTCTACTTAACCGCGAACTCGTTGTTGTTTTTTTACAAAATGCCCCCCCGGCATCTGATTTGTGTGATGGTGAAGCTTTTTGCATTTTGTTATCAATGTTTGCCATGAGAGCTGATGTTTTTACAATTCATTTTTATTTCCGTTACATTAATGTTTGGAAATGAACGTGTGCTTTTCTCATGTGTATTGTTGTCTGTTTGATCATGTTTCCCTTTTCTCCTTCATGTACCGGTCACTCAAGATGAATCAAATTGTGTGCTGTCAATAGAGGTGGGCAAAATCTCCTGATAAATATCCGGATAATGGGATAACCCTCAATAAGACGTTATCCGAGTTCAGACTCTTTAACTCTTTTTCCTGACCCGTTTGCTGAAGTGGGTCCTCCCATTTGCTGAAATGGTGCTAATCCTTTTGCCGAACCGGTTCATAACATAATATTATTTACCGAAGAGGTGCACTAACATATTATCCGGATTTTGCTAAAGCGACTCATTGCCCAGCCCTCGCTGTCAATCATCATTGTCATATCGTTGCCTCAGAACTATTTTGTCCAAAGTGCCAGTGGGTGGTTGGTGGGTACTCTGGTGTGGTTTGCTCCTTCTTTCCTATCAAGCATCTATCGTCCTTATCTCCCCTTCTTCTGTTTTATCTTTGTTACTCTCTTGTAACACCTCTAATCTTCCGGTGCTCATATGACCCAATGCAGTTGCGAGCGCCGTAACACCTCTACTAAACTAACTAAAAGTGCCTCTCTTTACTAAAGTACACTTTGAACAAAATAGCTCTGAGCCAACAATATGTCAAAATACAAGATTTCCAACACAAGCAAAAAACTGCTTTATTTCGGGCAGGGCATAAACTTAATACAAAATATTCAAATCATGTACGTTCATTCCTATTTTAAGAAGAGGAATGGGAATGAGGCTAGGACCAGTAGATGTGCCTGATCAAACTCTACAACCTAGATGATTTTTCTTTTCTTTTTTCTTTTTTTTTTTGTTGTTGAAATTTTGACCTATGTGTCATGACATGATGGAATCAGGTGCTCGGCAATTTTGGGGCATTTGGGGTTATTGGTATCATCTTAAAAAGGTTTTTTATTTGCTCTGCTTTCAGTGTAAAAAACATCCATTTATCTTGAATAAAAGTCGAGATATTTGCTATTGAAAGGGGTGGGGTTACATGGTTTCTGAAGTAGAATTAGCGAGAAAATGTCTGCCAAGGTTTCGTGATTTACATAGAGCTCAAGAGTTCTTGGAAAATACAAATTTACATTTTTTGTGCCTTTAATCGATGTTTTTCCCTAAAATCCACACATAAAAGTGTTTCTGAATGGACATACAAGGTGTTGAGCCTAAAAATAAAAATTCGAAAAGAATTTCCAAACTGTCTGAAAAATGCCGATTTCTTCGATTCCATTATTTTGATGAGCGCCTGATTTCTCCACGATGCCTACCATTTGCAATATTGAGTGACATAGTACTTTTCTGATTTGGAAAATATCAACAATTGATACGGTAAAAGCTCGGGTGGAATCTTTCAAGCTGATGATATTGGGCCTCCTGTGGATTTGTGATAGAAAGAAAAAGTTATGGTCATACTATAGTGACTTTGTATTTATTCATTGTAAGGATGAAGTGTTCAGCTGTTGCTGTTTTCTCATATGTGAGGCAGTGTGGTGAAATCAGGCACTCGTCAATATTGGTATCATCTTAAAGCTTGTTCATTTGTCTTGCTTTGGCTTAAAAAATATCCATTTATCTTGAATAGAGGTCGAGATATTTGCGAATGAAGGAGGTGGGGGTCACCTGGTTTCAGTTACAAAATTAGCGAGAAAATAACCACTAAATGTTGGCAACTTCAATAGCTTGTGAGTCCCTCAAAACTGAAATATTACATATTTTGTGCCTTTAACATGTTTCAGTCAAATTACCTAGGAAAAATGTGTTTTGGTATGGACATAAAAGTGTTGAGCTAAAAAAACAAAACCTTGATAAAAATTGACGAACCATCGAGGAAATGCCGGTGTCTTCGATTTCATTAATTTGACGGGCGTCTGATTTCACCACGCTGCCTCACATATAGATCTATATGCGCACCCTGTTATGTGTCAGTTTAGAACCCTGTAGCGTTTGTAGAAGCCGTATGTGCCACCAAGTTGTCATATGGTCGCTTTTAAGCACAAGGGGGCTGTCCCGATAAATGCTGTTTTGAGAAAATCAAAGGTAAAATTTTTGGATCCTTATTCAGTTTCTTTGAAAGACAAGGAGAATTTTCTGTATAACCAAACAAATATACACACCAATGAAACCAAACTTCTCCTATAGGTAGGGCAATGTCCACTATTGGTGTAGGTCAAGATTTCTGAAACCCTCGAAATCTGGGTTAGCCTGCTTGTCCTTAAAAGCGACCATATGCTCGTGCATTTCGTTGGTGCCTTTCCACAACCTTCGAAAGTAATTTCTGGAGCTTTCTGATAAATGCGTTATTTCAAATTATGACAAGGAGGGGGGCATCTTAAAATATTTTAATTCCGTATCGTTTCGTTATTTAATTCCAAGTTTTTAATTGAAAAAGAGTACATGGGCGACGTTTGATGTGTTGGCGCCATCTTTTTCGTTGATTTTCTCAACACTTGGAAAAAATGACTGAAGAACTTGTGGAATGCTGCTGCTGATTTGTTTTAGGGAAACTTCCCCCACTACCTTTGTTTTCTAAGTCGGGTCCTGTCATTCCTGGTGACTGAGGATTTCGTCACCGCCGAGGGAAAAGTGATCTCTACTCGTGTAGCTAGCTAGTAGCTATGCTTCTTGGAAACATGTTTTAATTAAGAGAAATCACCATGTTATTGAAATTGATTTTATTGATGAATTATTATCCATATGACTAGTCACTTCACTTGTGATGTCCTCACCATTTGGCAGAGTGTCTGCTTTCAGGTCTGCGGCGCATTTGTATACATACAGTCTAGCACGGGCATAGCAAGCACAGACATATTGCGAAACACGGGCTTAGCAAGCACAAACATATTGCGAAACATGCCCATAGTAACCACAAACATATTGCGAAACACACACATAGCAACCACAAACATAGCGAAACACAGGCTTAGCAAGCACAAATATATTGCGAAACATGCACATAGCAAGCACAAACATATTGCGAAACACAGGCTTAGCAAGCACAAACATATTGCGAAACATGCCCATAGTAACCACAAACATATTGCGAAACACACACATAGCAACCACAAACATAGCGAAACACAGGCTTAGCAAGCACAAATATATTGCGAAACATGCACATAGCAAGCACAAACATATTGCGAAACACAGGCTTAGCAAGCACAAACATATTGCGAAACATGCCCATAGTAACCACAAACATATTGCGAAACACACACATAGCAACCACAAACATAGCGAAACACAGGCTTAGCAAGCACAAATATATTGCGAAACATGCACATAGCAAGCACAAACATATTGCGAAACACAGGCTTAGCAAGCACAAACATATTGCGAAACATGCACAAGCAAGCACCGACATATTGCGAAACACACACATAGCAACCACAAACATAGCGAAACACGCACATAGCAACCACAAACATATAGCAAAACACACACATAGCTAGCTCAGACATATTGTGAAACACACACATAGCAGACAGACTTTCGGATGCTGCATTTTTTCTCATATGTGTATATATTCTTTCTATTTAAAACATGTACATCTACAAGGTGATATTCCTTTATGCTGAAAAGATAACTGCTTCCCACCGATTTGGCTATGTGCATGCTAGACTGTATTATTATTATTATTTTTTATTATTATTATCATTTTATTTCTATTATTATTATTTCTATTATAATTATTATTATATAAATTAATATTACCCTCTTCCTATTATTATTATTATTATTTTTTTCTTTCTATTATTTAAAAAAAAATTATTATTATTGTTATTATTTCTATTATTATTATTATTTTTATATAAATTAATATTACCCTCTTCCTATGTCCAGCATTGACTTTCGTTTTATATTTTACTTTTGACGATACTTCCATTTTGTAGCCCCCCATCCTATAATGTACAGTCTCAAATGGCGTGATGGCGGAGGCTGTTGCTGCTGATCACTTTCTTTGCTCAAGTTTACCAGTCTTTTTTTTTTTCTTTTTTTTTTTTGGTCTCGTGTCCTGATTTTGGTGCCCATATTTGTTGGTTATATAAGAATGTATGGACATGGTGCAAATTGTTACGTTTTTTCGAAAAACGAAAAGTTGACTAGTGCTAGTTTTGTGTGACGAGATGGCACTGTGCCCCCCCCCCCCCCCCCCCCACTGGCCCAGCAAGTTTGTACAACTCAGAGCTTAATATTTCTTCCAAAAGGGTAATATTAATATTCGTATATATGCTTCCTAACATAATAATATTATTACATCTTGGATCCGTGCAAATATAAACAAGTTTTTGTGTATTTGTATTCTTTTGTTTTCTGTTATTTTTTGGGGGGGTTTTTGGTGGTGTCTGTCAGAAAACAGCGGAGTGCACTTAAATCGAACACGGTTACTTTGTAAACAGCAGTACATTGACAGAAAATCAAATCCCTGATGGTTTTTTTTTTTTTTCTCCTTCTAATTGGGCAACCTCTCAAAACCAGAAACACGGGTAAACCAAAGAAAATCGGGTGGTCCCTCAGATTTTGATTGAAGCAAATTCCACTGTGTTTACGCAACTTTAAGGCTGGATGATAGTTAAGAGGGACTCTTGGTTCGTTTGACTTCTTTTCTGTCTTCCTGTTCTATTCGTCAGTTGACTGTCGGTGCGGGTGGTTGGCGTGTGCTCTAGTGTGGTTTGCTCCTTCTTTTCTATGAAGCATCTATCGTCCTTTTCTCCCCTCCTTCTATTTTGTGCCTGTTTCTCTCTTGTAACACCTCTAATCTTTGGCGCATATATGACCTTATTGTGTTGCAAGTGCCGTAAAACTCTTACTAAAACTAAAAAACTGACTGCCCGTGTGTGAACACCACATAATCTTCGTAAAGCTTTACAATGCTAGTGGACTGAAATGTACATGTATGTCAATTTAGAGTTACTAATTGAAGAATTTGATTTTGAAGGGATGTTCCTGTCTCAAGTGTAAGGAAAAATGTTGACCAGTAATTGTGGAGGGTGCTGACAAAATGAGTTACTTCTTGGATTCGAGACCTATGGAAAGAGAAAAGTCAAGCTTATAGGTGAAGTTTTTACAATTTATAAGTATGAAATAATAAAAGGCTTATTATACTTAAAGAATATGGCATCGACAGAAAATCACCTAATTAAACCCTTGTGTTGAGTTTTGGCCAATATCTCCATTTGTGGATTGCGAGAAGTAACTCATTTATTCAGCACACCTCATAATTCTGTTTGAGGGTTAGTTTGTTTGTAGCCTGCCTTGCGTAAACATCGGGAAATCCACGTACCTGAAACTTGCCTTCACCAAAAACTATTCTTATTGTAATAAATGAATGCATGCCTTTGAAAAACAAGAAATTCTCCTATTTACTATTGAACAAAATTCTTGAAATATATACGCCATGTTTATATATATATATATATATATATATATATATATATATATATACATTTGTTTCGCTGTGATTGTAAGAACAGTTTTTATGTGTACGTTTGTGAGAATGGTTTCTCTCTTTGTGTGTACATAGTTTTGATTTGCCCTAGAGGTCTACACGGTTTCTATTTATGCATGCGTACATCCACTTCACTTTTATTATTAATGTCTTTGATACTGGTACGATTATACTTTTGTTTTATGTTCTGGGACGTACATTCTATGTAGACATTTTCTAAGTGCAATACAAAGCTTGATTTGATTTTCACCCATTACAATAATATTATTCTATCTTCAAATGCTGACTGATATGTTTCTTGATTATAATGTATTCTACTTTGAGTCAAACACTACTTGTCTGACTATCGGGGTGGGTGATTGGCGGGTGCTCTGGTGTGGTTTGCTTCTTCTTTCCTGTCAAACATCTATCATCCTTATCCCCCTTCTTCTTTTTTATGTTTGTTACCCTCTTGTAACACCTCTGATCTTGTGGCGCTCATTATTATGGCCTTATGCAGTTGCGAGCGCTGTAAAACGTCTACTAAAATTAAAGTCTCCAATAAGACTCAAACACTTACTTTTTACACTTACAAAGAAAAAACACAATAATTCTCTTATTGTGATCCATTTTTGCTGATAAAGAGTTTTACTTGCAGATTTGTAGCTCCCCAATTTGGTCGCTTTTAAGCACTAGGGGGCTATCCCGAAAAATGCTGTTTTGAGAAAATCGAAGGTAAAGGTTTTTGCCCCTTGTTTAGTTTCTTTAAAAATGCAAGGAGAGCTTTCTCTATAGGCCTAACCGAACAAATATACACACCAATAAAACCAAACTTCTCCTATAGGTAGGGTAATGCCCACTTTTGGTGTAGGTCAAGATTTCTGGAAACCCCCGAAATCTGGGATAGTCCACTTGTCCTTAAAAGGGACCAATTACTCTCTGATGGTCTTCCAGTTCCCCTCTCGATGCGTGTAAAAGCGCCGTACATTTTCTGTTACTTTTGACAGCGTAAACAGTTGGCCGTATGTGATGTTTAATCAAATCAAAACTATCACGCTGTGTGATGGGCAGTCAGTCTAATGTGGTCTGCTTATGCTACTTCTTTCCAGTGTTATTCTGATCCTCCTTTTTGTCGGCTAGCTGTTCAGATGGACAAGTGGGTGGTTGGCGGGTGCTCTGGTGTGGTTTGCTTCTTCTTTCCTTTCAAACATCTATCGTCCTTATCTCCCCTTCTTCTTTTTCATGTTTGTTACTCTCTTGTAACACCTCTAATCTTCTGGCGCTCGTATGACCTTATACAGTTGCAAGCGCCGTAAAACCTCTACTAAAATTAAATATGTGAGAAACGTGGTTTTGCCAGTGTGTCTGCCAGTGAGGCTTTCTGGAAAGAATCACGCCGTGTCAAGAAGGAATTATGTGCCAAATGAAGAGAAATTTTTAAAATACAGAATACTCAGAGGTGCGTTACTGGTGGGAAATTTCAGATACACATGCAAGGCGCAGGACCTGTTCTGAACTTACGCAGTTGCTTGCGAGCGTCGTAAAACCTTACTAAAACTGAACCTGTTCTGAACAATGTTACTATTTATATTTGTAAGTATCTCTCTTTGTCAAAACTGCTTGGTTTTTTTTTGTTTTGTTTTTTTGTCATGTTTTCGAAATCTCCCTTTTTTTTGTCACTGTATTTGTTAAAACTGCTTGTTTTTGTCATTAAAATTTATCTAAGATAAAGAAAACATTTTTAATTTTTAAAATGAAAACATTTTTTATTATTAAAATGTTATTGTTTAATTTTATTATTATCATTATTTAAAAATTTATTTTTTTTTTTGGGGGGGAGAGATGTGTTGTTGTTTTTTTCTGATGTTTTAGGTTAGGTTGGGATGGGGATTGTCTTTCTCTTTGTGAAAACTGCTTGTTTCTGTCAAGTGTTAGGTTTGTGGTCTGTAGATTGTGCACATAGCCGCTACAACATTGGACTTTGTACTTGAGTCTGTCCGCTTTACTTTCCTACTCTTTACGCTTACGACGTGGTCACTGAATGGTCACTTTGTCACACCTAGTGGTCTTTCCGTGATCACCACATGGTCACTAGGCAATCACTTTTGTATTATTGTCACCTTGTGCTCACGAAATGGTCACTTTGTAGTCACTATATCTGTCCCCGCGGTTTTATGCAAAAAAATTCTGAAATTATGCAAAATTAGCCCAAAAATGTGAAATGATGCGATTCTGTTAGTTTTAACAAAAAATGATAAAGGAAAATAATCAGAAATTATGGCCAAAAAATGATCAAATTTTGCTAAATTATGCGGGGATGCATAAAACCCCGGGGACAGCTATATATATATGGCTTGTTGTAAGTGGTTTCCTGGTCTCAAACTGTCGAAGAAATCCACCGTATTTCTCCTGTCTGCCCCCCCAGACCTTTAGAAGTGGAGGCTTCACCTCTGGGGGTTTGTACATTTCTCATAGTGGCAATGAAGAAAACTTGAATGAAAAACTTGTGCTGCTTTCAGTCTCAATCATTTCTCTCTACGTATAAAATGTGTGCTGATGTTTGTTGCTGACGATTTTTGTTTTGTTTATCGACATCTGTGGTGCAGTGGTTAGATGCTCTGCTACCTAGCGTGCAGGAGATCTGAGTTCAGTTCTAGAATGGAGAGGTGGGTGGTTGGCGGGTGCTCTGGTGTGGTTTGCTCCTTCTTTCCTATAAAAAAAATCTATCGTCTCTATCTCCCCTCCTTTTTTAAAATGTTTTTTTTGTTTGTTACTCTCTTGTAACACCTCTAATCTTCTGGCGCTCATATGACCTTTTTGTGTTGCTAGTGCTGTAAAACTAAAACTGAAGAGTGGAGAGAATTGTTATTGAGTATCTCGGTTATTCTGCCTTGATTTTGTATCCCTCCCACCCATCCCGCGTTGGCAATTTCCCAAAGGGGCGATATTAACATGTTCTTATAGGCATACACAGTAGAATTGTAAATGGGCTGATTCATCAATGTCATGCTCATACTGTGCCTGAACTGCAACAGGGAACTGCTGCTTTTTTTTTTCCCTAATCCTAACTATTGTCATTTTTCTTCAACTTCTTTTGTATGTTTGTCACTCTCTTCTGACCTGCTATTTCTGGTTTGCCTTGATAGTCGAAGCAGACTTTGTGGTGTTGAAGCTAGAGAGGTGAACAGAGTAAGCCTCTGATTCCCTGTAAGGACTTCTCTGTTGACATCCACCCCTTGGCGCTCATTTGACCTTACGCAGTTGCAAGCACCGTAAAACAACCCCGCCCCCACCCCCCCCCCCAAAAAAAAAACAACAACAAACAAAACAGGTGGATGTCTTGGACAATGCCATTATGTTAGAAAAAAGGGAGGGGTTTGGTATGTTACTCTCTAGTGACACTTCTAATCTTCAGCACTTAATTTGACCTTGATCTATATTTGTTTTGCGAGTACCATAAAACTTGAGGGGGTGAGATGGAAAACCCGCTAAGCGACATTTTGAAAAAAACAAAAAAGAATTTTTGCCTATAAATGCACATTGTTACTGGCTATCAGACGCACAAAATGTTTTTGGCCAAAAGACCCAACAACCCAACGCATACTTCATAAAGCCACCAAAAAATCTTTTTACGCATGTTTGAGTGTAAATCGGCACAAAGAAAAGCTGATATTCTCAAAAGAGGTGTAGTGGGTTTTGCATCTCAGCCCCTCATGGGATCAATCATGAGCATTGTAGTCTACATGGACTGGAACACATGTGCACACACACACACACAAATACACACACGTGCACACACACATACACATGCAAATATGGGTGGTTGGCGGGTGCTCTGGTGTGGTTTGCTCCTTCTTTCCTATCAAACATCTATTGTCCTGATCTCCCCTCCTTCTTTTTTATGTTTGTTACTCTCTTGTAACACCTCTAATCTTCAGCACTTATATGACCTTATGGTGTTGGAAGTGCCCTGAAACACTTACTCAAACTAAAAACACATGCAAATGCACACACACAAAAATACATAAACACATGCACATACATACACACACAAACACTGGAATAAGAATCAGTCTCATACGACAGTCACCGTACATCATTCAATCAAAGAAAACAGAACTCCACGCATGAAGCTCAAATTCACGATGTATTGGTTCATTTATTTGTCAACTTGGCACAATAACACATTACAACACAACAATTTCATCTTTTATAAATATCAATGGTTTGCGCAAAAGAGCAGCATAAGATCTTGTTGAAGAGAGATATAAAAAAATGTTTTAAAAAGTAAAAGGCAACTGTGTACAAAAACAATGTCACTTTTGAAGGAAACAAGAAGGTACTGTGGCGTCAGTAGCCTAGGGGTGAGGCTACCGGACTCGTAATCGTGTTTTAGCTGTTTCTCACCTGTCCATCTTTCTTCTGTTCATCGGTCTTACTTTATTCATTTCTATCCGTTCACTGTTTCTGTCCATCATTCTTCTGTTCATCGGTCTTACTTTATTCATTTCTATCCGTTCGCTGTTTCTGTCCATCATTCTTACTTTTTTAAAACACAAAATGAGCGATATCAAGTTGATGTTTGCAATTTGAACTTGATTTTGTCATGAACCGTGCTGAGTGATTTGCTCCTTCCTTCCTATCAAACATCTATCGTCCTGATCTCTCCTCCTTTTTTTATGTATGTTACTCTCTTGTAGCACCTCTAATCTTCGGCACTTATATGACCTTATTGTGTTGCAAGTGCCGTAAAATTCATAACTAAAGCTTTAGAAAAATCTCTAGTGATGTAAAAATGAGTAAGAAAGTTTACTACGCTGATGGTGAAGAAAAAAATCATTCGATAAAACATAACTGTAAGGTATGATGCAAAAAACATTATATTTAAGTAAAAACCCCCCAACCAAACTAATGTTCATCAGCATAATAATAATAATAACAGCAATTTTCATATTGTATTGCTATCATTATAATTATATTATCATCATTGTTACTTTTTTAAAATCACATTTTTATTATGTTATTGGCATGTCATGTCATTGTATGTATTGTAATTATGTTTTTCGTCATCATTATTATTGTCCTTGCTTCCACTTTTGACATTTTGCGGTCCGCAAAAATAGAACGAGCAAAGCACTCATTGACACCTGATCCAACTCTGTGTAAACCGAATCATTATGTCAACATTTGAAAGTGAGCCACAGCTCCATTGGAAGAAACAATAGTAAGAATCTGTCCCCGAGGTTTTATGCAACCCGCATAATTTAGCAAAATCTGAATATTTTTTGCATAATTTCTGATTATCTTCCTTTATCATTCTTTGTTAAGATTAACAGAACCGCATAATTTTACATTTTTGGGCTCAGTTTGCATAATTTTAGATTTTTTAAATAACTATCCTTCAATTTCTGACAACGACCATAAGTTATTATTAAATAAATTATATTCAAACTGCAAATAATAGTCTAAGATTGAAACCAAAAATTCTAACTACGAAACTTAAATGAACATGTTTCATTAGAAAGGAATTTGAGATTTCAAGAGACATTTCTCTATGTTAGGTTTACATATACAAATAAATAAATGTTCCAAAGAGCATTTGATAAAAATATATCACAGAATTTACAATACCCATATGGTTTTAGCAAAAAGCCTTCACCAATAGTAAATCTACATCACTGGACCTTCTGAGTCTAAACATAAATCGAGGGAATAGAAAATTGTCTTGGTCCTGTAGGAGAGGAAAGTTACATCAGACATTTATATATACCGCTTCTTAAATAACTGAGTACGTTAAAAAAGTAAGCTATATTTAATCAAGTCACGTCTACGGCTAAAAAAAATAAAGGACCCCCCCACCTCTAGTCCTCCTACAATTACAACAGTGAAATAAAAAAAGACCAAAAACTAAAAATAAAATTTTACACTTTAAGTATCAAAGGCTCATACAGTGAAAAACCCTTGGGTAGGCCTATCGCACCAGTAAAGAATGCTGAAGCTGTGGTAGAATTTTTTAAAAATTAGATAAACCTTGGCAGCCTAAGAAACACGATTTAAAAATTCAGAGAGGTTCATCAACCGTTCAGCTATCGTATAGAGTGACTTCCTGTGATATTTACTTCAGTGCAGTGCGCTGCCAAGAGCAAAATGCTCACAGCTAAAGGAATTTGAAAACAACAACAACAACAACTTCAGTGCCCTGCGTTCAATCGTTGTTTTATTATGTTTAGTGTGCCTGGTTGCGTTGGCGACATTAAAAGTAAAAAGTCGCCAGCGGTAGTGAGCGCATACTACGGGCTGGCGAATAAAGTCACGGACGGTACTGTAAGCGGTAAGAGACCCAGCAAAATGTCGCTCAAACTAAAGGTAAGAAGTCTGCATCTTCCACCTGTGATTAAACTGACTCATTTATCCTACAATGAAGGCATTTCTGACGTACTGAGAAAAAGAAACACAATTTTATATGAAGGACAAATTAATGAACTTGAGCAAAAACACTGCATGCACAAACCTTTATTTTAGGCATTGTATTAATTGTATACTAATAAAATGGTTTAAGTCAAGTTACTGTTACATTTGTTAGTCTGATATTACTAAGTTGTCAGCTACAAAGCGGCCTACAATGGGAAATTGTTTTATTATTGTTTTTCAGGAAAGAGGGAAAAAAATTCTACACTTAAAGACTTGTTTCTTTTCTAGAGTTCTCAGTATATAAGACAGTGAAGGGAATCATGTTCTACAACGAAACATTTCTAAATGGAATTCTTTTTTTAAAGTTGTGTTTCGCTGAATGTTCGTTTTGGCCTGTTCATGCTTAAACCACAATTTTAAATAAGAACATAACAAGAAATCAACAGAGAGAATTTCTGCGATGCTCTCATATATTGCCACATCCCGGTAACACACATACCTGCATTTACACACTTACACACATACATACACACACACACACACACACACACACTACACACACATACCACACATACACACACACACACACACACACACACAGACAGAGAGAGAGACAGAGAGAAAGAGAGAAAGAGAGAGAGAGAGAGGAACAGAGAGAGGCAGAGAGACAGGAACAAAGAGAGAGAGAGAAAGAGAAATCAGATGAGTATTCTTTATCTTTTTTCATTATTGGAGACTTTGACCGCATTTGCCTCCCTCCACCCCCCCCCCCCCCCCCCCCCCCCCCCAAAAAAAAATATCTACACGAGATCGGGTCTCCTCCACCAGTCACATAAATAAAGCAGTAAATATATATATATATCAATATCATAAAATATCAGAAAGAGCATACAAGCATCATGTACAATATTTACATCTATGCGCATGAGAAAAATAAGCCTGAAAAAAAAAAAGCAGTGCATTTTCAGAATAGGCTTATATATATAATGTCCAGGGTTGAGCAAACTAGGGGTGAATGCTTACAGACAGCATTGCTTGAAAAATAAAAATTGTTGAACACAGGAAAAACTTACCAGAAAACATTTCTAAAGTCGTTCTTTGCAATTCATGAAAAATCCAAATGTTCTTCCCCTGATGATAACACGCCACTAGAAAAACTCTCTATCAGTCATTCCGTACTTTGGGACATTGCTTTTACAAAAGTGAGAAACCAGTTCATATCTTTGTCTTTATCTTCTTCTTTTAACCCTTCCACCCCCAAGCACGCATATTTTCAGCAGCGCCTGTACCTCCCAACGTCCCACGAGCGAATATTCTCAGTTTCGGGGGTACTGAATTTGCGCTTTTTTCAAAACTAGCGAACCTTATTAAACTGTAATTTTCATAATATTTGTTCATTTACCTTTAAACATTGTTATATTTTATTATCTAAACCTCTTTACAAAGATACTACTTCATTTTTTTGGATTGCATGTCTCTTTTTCTGAAATACTGCTGTATTGGCAGGGACTGGGGTTAGGGAGTGCACAAAAATGGCTGAGGCATTTCCAGTATTCGTTGGACATCGTTTTTTGTACTTTACTGCTATAAAACACTCTGTCTCCTGCCATTGCGCTAGCCTGAGCTGTTTTGATTCCAAGCCAGGTTTCTATGTCATGTTACAATTTTAAGTCTAGACAACGTAACGTTAAAAATGTCTAGACAACGTATTTCAGAACAATATCATACATGGTCATGTCGAATATGTCATGATATTCGATACTTATATTCGAATATAAGTATTGAATATCTTGACAGAATACTGTCCCCATAGAGGAACAGAAAGCCATACAAATAGTTGAAATAATAACTGGAATATCTCAGTTTACAAAAATATGTGGAAATTCACTAAGCAATTCATCCTGCATGAAACATAAGGCATTTGTTGTCAGTTAGGAGTATAATTATATTGATATAAGGCAAGGCAAGATAATGTACTTTGTTAAATCTCTGTCGAAAAAAATTAAGACAACAGTTTGATTGAGGGCACCGTGGAGCCATCTTTTTTTTCCTACTTCTTGTCAGAGTTACCATTGCCTTAATATCTTCCCAGTAAGTGTGGTTGGTGCATTGTATTGACTCGCCGTACATTGCGACTTCGTCATCCATAAAAGAATCCATCCTTATCATTCACTCAATCCTATCCGTACGTCATGTTTACTATCGTATCCATAAGACGTGGGGAACTCTGTGCTACCACTTTCCAAAGAGGAAATTTACTCGGTAATCCGATCCGTACGCTTTGCATAGCAGTCTGTCAAAATGATTTTTAAAGAACTACTGATCGTTTCAAAGAGATCTTCACTCTAGAAGTATTCTATAATGTGAAGAATACAACTCCGGGGGAACAAAATGACCCCAGGGCGTACAGATAGGGTTAAACAAGCTGTGTCTGGGTGCACTGACGAAAAAAAGGTGCAAGCAGAATCTTTCCTTAAGATACATCGTTCAACCAGCAAGGGTACCAGGGAATCGAACCCACGATCTCTCGACGGCGAGTCAAAAGCCTTTTCCACTGAAGTAAGATGCTCGAAAGTACTTGATCATTGCCTCCCCATTTTCAACCAATGAGAGCCAAAAAACCCCCCCAACTCATTCACCGTAAAGAAAGAGCCATCAGTAACAAAGTAACCAATTATTGTTTCAGTTTTGCCACTCTCTGATATCTAGGAGGTGTAATATCAACGTATTATAATAACACATCAAAGTAACTACAACACGGCAATGTATGCATCTATCTTCTAGATGTAGCAACAGCCGAGTTCTGTACTTCATCGCTACGTTACAGCGAAAAAAAGTGAGTTTCCCGTAAAGACACCAAAAATAACAATCATCTATTACATTACAGTTATCATCTGAAGGGTTCTGTAAACATACCAAAAATATCAATCGCCTATTACATTATTTATAGTCTGGAGTCTTCTGTAAAGACACAAAAAATATCAATCGCCTATTACATTATTTATAGTCTGGAGTCTTCTGTAAACATACCAAAAATAACAATTGTCTATTTCACTACAGTTATCGTTCAGAGTTTCCCATAAAGACACCAAAAATAACAATCGTCTGTTCTGTAAAGACACCAAAAATAACAATCGTCTATTACGTTACAGTTATCGTTTCGAGTTTCCCTTGCCCTGCCCCCGAGGCTGTACGCGAACAATCAACGGGCGCCTCAGCCTGACGTGGTCCATGTAGTACTTGGTGCCCCCGGACGTCCTATCTGGCGACACGGGCATGCGCATGCCGTGGGCGATGTAGTGGCGGACAAGATCGAGGAAGCTCTCGGAGCGGAAGCCGCCGCGGTACAGGAAGTAGACGGTCCTGTGGTTGGGCAGCCGCTCCTCCAGCACAAAGTAGTGCACGAGTTCACGCAGGTGGCTGTGGGCGCAGAGGGAGACGGAAACAAAACATTCTTAGAGAAACATAAATTGTGAGGCATCGTGGTGAAATCAGGCGCTCCTCGCCAAAATAATGGAATCGAAGAATTTAAACAGGCATTTTTGCGCCAGTTTGTCCATTTTATCGAATTTTTGTTTTTTTGGCTCAACAACTTTCATGCCCATATAAAAACACATTTCCAAGTGAATTTGATTCAAAAACAATTATTAAAGGCATAAAATATGTAGATTTTCAGTTTCCAAGGATTCTCAAGCTATAAAAGTTACCAAACTTTCGCAGCCATTTTCTCCCCAATTTTACCTCTGAAACCAGGCAACCCCCACCTCCTTCAATCACAAATATCTAGACTTCTATTTAAGATAGATGTGTATTTTTTTAAGCAAAAGCGACGCAAATGAATAGGCTTTCTGCTGATACTAATAACTCCACATGCTAAAAAACTGCTGAACGCCTGATTCCACCGTGTCGTGAAACAATTAATCATTAAATAAATTACATTTTTATTGATTCCAGAAGGGTGATTTAGTTTATAATGGCAAATATACATACATGACATACTTAATTATAAACACAAATGTACATAAATAATATAACATATAATTAACATACATAAATACACAATATTACACCAATATAGAACAATTTCACAACCATGCCAATGCTGATCGCCACTGTGCCGTGCACTGTTTTTTTCAGCTAGGGCTGTCGTGTCTTGCTTAAGGACACACCCCAGTGACCACCCATCTGATCCTCGTGTCATCGACACTTGCTTGACTTTACTATTGCGTCTAAACTCACTACTCACTTCGCCACTGGAGCCCCCTGAGATATCTATATTTGAGGCAGCGTGGTGGAATCAGGCTCTCGTCAAAATAATCAAAGGGAAGAAACGTGCATTTTTCCGCAGGTTTGTGGATTTTTATCAAATTTTTGTTTTTGGCTCATCACCTTTCATGCCCATTAAAGAACTCATTTCTGTGTGGATTTTTCTTAAAAACGTTGATAAAAGGCACAAAAATGTAAATTTTCAGTTACCACTGACTCTTAAGCAAAGGAAATAACTAATCTTTGGTGGCCATTTTCTCACTAATTTTCCCTCTGAAAACAGGTGACCCCACCTCCTTCATTCGCAAATATCTCGACTTGTATTCTAGAAAATGGATATTTTTTTCATCCAAATAAAGACAAGTGAACAAGCTTTAAGATGATACCAATAACTCTACATGCCCAAAAACTGACGAGAGCCTGATTCCACCATGCTGCCTCACATATTTCTCAAGACCCTAAGACTTAAAAAGAAGTGAGAAAACAAAGTTTTTAATAATAATAATAATAACAATGGATTGCATTTATATAGAGCATATCCACTTATGCTTAACAGGAAACATATTATGATATATTATTATTAATACATATATATACAGATATCTCTTTTATTATCTATTTTTCTTATCATGATTTTTAAATGACCTTTAGCATCTAGAGTGAGCAATACCGCCCAGTGGGTGGTTGGCGGGTACTCTGGTGTGGTTTGCTTCTTCTTTCCTATCAATCAACTATCGTCCCTATCTCTCTTTCTTCTTTTTTATGTTTGCTACTCTCTTGTAACACCTCTAATCTTCTGGCGCTCATATGACCTTATTCAGTTGCGAGCGCCGTACAACCTCTACTAAAACTAAACTAAATACCGCCCAGATTAGCAAGCACTGTCTTAGTCTTAGAGCAGCAAAGCCAATCTGGGCAAAGCTGGGAGAAGAACTCACCTGACCGTGATAACAAACTAAATCTGGGAACTCACCTGACGGTGATGACAAACTAAATCTGGGAGAAGAACTCACCTGACGGTGATGACAAACTAAAGCTGGGAGAAGAACTCACCTGACGGTGATGACAAACTAAAGCTGGGAACTCACCTGACGGTGATGACAAACTGGTTGTAGCGTCTGCTTCTCCACACGATGAAGTTCCCGTCCTCTCCCTGGTAGTTCCTCATTGTCGTTTGAATCTGTACAAGGCCAACACACAAACATGGGAATATTTACTATCATATTTTCAGAGGTAAAATTGGTGAGAAATTGGCTAGCAAAGTTTGATGACTTCCAAAGTTTGAGAGTCCTTGGAAACTGAAAATGTACAATATTTGTGCCTTTAATCAGCATTTTTCAAGAAAATGCACACAGAAATGTGTTTTTAAAAGAACATAAAAGGGGTAAGCCGATTTAAAAAAAAATTCAATAAAAATTGCCTAAGCGGCAGAAAAATGCCGACTTCTTCAATTCCATTACTTTGATGAGCGCCTGATTTCACCAGCATGCCTCACATATTACTAGAGTTGTCCTTACATTGCTGCCATTAATTAACATAGATATATATTACAGTTGTCCTTACATTGCTGCCATTCACATCAGGACTCCATCCAGGTATCTGGCTCAGTTGACCTTCTAGACTGGGAATTCTGGGAGGTGGCGGCGGTGCTTGACCAGGATTTAGGATGACTGGCATCGACATTGACCTTGACGCGTGAGCAGTACCGGGGTAGTTAAGACGACGTTCTTCCTCCTCCGGGATGGGCTCGTCGTAGACGTAGTGACCGTTCAAGTCGCCCGGTCCAGAGTCAGTCTGAGATCGGGTCAGCGGTGGTCGGGTGTACGTCTGCACAGAGTCGACCGGGGTGATGTACAGGTCTGAGGCGTGAGTGACCGGCGCACGGATGTGGGGGAACGGGGGGCGAACAGCAGGGCCTGGTGCTACAGCATTCTGTCGTACCAGCCAAGGCTGTTGAGCTGGGAGTGGTGGGGGCGGGACTGATGGGGGAGGAGGTGTGCCTGTCTGTGTTCTGTGACCCGCCGTTGGGGCAGGTACGGACATGGCCATGTATTCGGGGCCTCCTTGCACGTGTCCGGAGCCCGAGGGCTGCTGTGTGCCCACAAACATCCGAGTTTCCGTCATCACAGCAATATCGTCATCAAAGAACACGTCGGTATTACCGTAACGCGGCTCGGCGGGCGATGGTCGTGCAGTGGGCGTGTCTGAGTCAATCATCGCCTTGATTTTGGCTGAGTCTCTTTCCATGACAGACGGCGGTTCTGAAGACGAGCGATCCCGCTTGGAGACTTCTTCGGAGAAAGGAGGCGGTGGTGTGTGGCACATCAGCGGGTGGTTGTACTCTCGCATGTCTCCGCTCCCGTCAAGTTTGTGCATCTGCATAGAGACTGAGACGCTCATGGGTGGAGACGCTCGGGACAGTTGCTGAGACTGAGCAATTTGCAAATCTATCTGCTCCTGATTCTCGTAGTGGACGTTGTGGTCAGTCTGCGGGGGGCACGGCCGAGGACGCTCTGGGACCTGAGGCATGGGGCTCTGACCGGACGTGGCCGATCCTCCAGACGGCGCTACACTTGACTTCACAGAAGGTTTAGTTACATTTGGTCCGTCAGGCTGAGAAGGTGCGGGGTTGAAGGATTCAGGGGCATTAGCCAAAGCGGACAAGTGCTGAGCGACACTGACACTGGCTTCTGAAGCAGAAGGTGGCGCCACCGGGCAGTGCCGTTTTGTCCGCACGGCTGTCGGGCTGCTGTACGGGGACTGGAGGTTGTTCCTCTTCACTCCGCTGTTGTCTTTTTCCGTGGTCACTAAAGTGGGAATCATACTGTGGGCTACGTATTCTCCTGTCTGCTCTTGAGCAGAAATACCCACACAGTGTGCCATATTGTTGTTGTGTCTGGGAATGGGGTCACTCAGAACATTAGTCCCAGAAGGAGGAACACCGCAGTCCTCTACACCACCGGAATTGTTCTCAGGTTTAAGCGAGTCGTCATTCGTATCCATAGAACTCCGACTTCCATCATCAAAATCCATAAGTCCTGGGGGCATACACTGACTCGCCTCCACCTTTGAATCAAAGTAATTTTTACTTATAGCCTGCACACACTGGGAGGTTTGCTCACGACCTAGATCATTCTGCTTCATGAGCTGCGCAGCTTCCGACCCCATATTCCAGTCCCCACTCGGCCCCGAGGTTCCGTTCCTATTAGTGTCTGTGGAGATGAAACTAGGTCGCAGGAGGCTTAACGCAGGCAGATTTCCTTCGGGAAGGCCTGTGTCCCGGTCAGAGCAGCTACTCTCTACGTCGTTAATGACAGTTTTCGAAGACGGGACCGGCTTTTCCGGATCCCAGTTTGACGGTGACTGCATTGCGTCGGAGTCACTCTGGTACAGCACTTTGGGCTGGGTGTCATCTCCTGTCAAGTTGTCGGAGCAGGGAACTTTGGGGTGCGTCTCTTCCAGGGCGGCCTGACTTTCTTGTACGGAGAGAGTCAGGGTGGAGAAAGACGGTGCGGGATAACCGGCCATGGGTACTTCTTGTTGGGGCTTCAGCTCAGGGATACCTTCCGGAGATGATAAGTCGCTGTCTATCAAATTGTTATCACTGTATGACGAAATGGAATCGGATGATGTAGTTATTTTCATTTTTGGCTCCCAAATTTTGGAGGGCTGTGAAAAAATAAAAAAATTACAACACATTAGAATCTTTGCAGCGAAACAAAATCCTGGAAAAATTACATTACCCAGGCTCAGGGGTAAAAGCACTCATAAAATAAATGAATGAAAAGATGGTAACAAATTCTGTAATTTTGAAGCTTTTGGGAGGTATAACCAGTTTATGATATATTATTATTTTATTTATTAAAACTCTACCAAACCCTAGCCAGCCCTTGTTACCTATAAGATCAAACAGCATTGATTGTTTGAAGCATTCCGTTTTTTCTCATCAGTTTGGTGTTTGTTTTATGCACTCAGGTTAAATAGGAGCAGAAAAGTGGCACGGTGGCCTAGTGGTTAGGCTCTCAGACTCGCAACCGTAAGGTTGTGGGTTCAAATCCTGTCAGGGACTCGACGTTGTGTCCTTGGGAAAGGCACTTAACACGAATTTTCCCCACCTCACCCAGGTGGGAATGGGTACCCAGCTATAGACAGTGAAAGATCTTGTCCGTTTGTTGGTGTTTGAGCGCTTAACCAGCTGCTTGCACTGTATGCTTCCTGGGAAGCTGAGAATGTCTCGGAGTGTTCTATGGTCTGCTGGGGTAATAATATAGTGTAAAGCGCACAGAGCTTGCTTTTAAGTGGGGACATGTGCTATCAGTGGCGTGGCTCTCCAAGCGCAAATGACGCCATGGCACCACCTTTTGAAATTTTCAAAAAAGGGAATACGATTTTCCAAGGCTTAACAAAATATCACAATATTTTTTTCAAATAAATCTCTTATTCAGTGTTCATCCCTAAGTGCGCCAGTCTTTAGTTAAGGTGTCTATAGTTAGGCTAGTGGGAGGAGGGCGGGTAAGCTTCCCGTTGCCGGTCGCAAGGGTCTCCCCCTTGGCCTAGGTCTCCCCGCGTCTTTCGTTCCCTACGTATGACGTCACTGAGGGCGCCGAACCCAGATCAGCGCTACCTGAATCAGTGTCTCTGCCTGAACCCATCTCGGTGTTCATTGTTTAGGTGTGAATTCTGGTCAAAATAATTCAAAATGATCCTTAAATTATTTGATTCAATCAGTTGAAAACAGGGTTTTCTTTCCAAGAATAGCTAAAAAAGTTTCTTTCATACTCCATCCAGACATTTGACGGAAGACACAAGAGATATCACCAAGAACATTACTCAGCCAAAATTGCTACAGCAGGTACTCCCATCACACTAAGAGATTGTACTGTTGGGCCAAAGGGCCAAGATGGATTTGGCGCCTATATGGTAGAGAGGGGATGGAGTGGTAGTCAGCCTGGACATGGCAAGGTTGCGAACTATCTAAAAATAGGTTTTATTGTCTGCTTTCTGGAAACCAGAACTGCAAGTGAATCAGGGAATGGGGTCATTATGTCAAGACGCTCGGAGGGCAATAGTGCATGCGCGTCTTGACTGTGAATTTGTGCTTTTCTGTTGATCTGTGGGAAGTTATTGTTTAGTGTGTGATTGTGATGTGATGTGATTGTGCGCATCTTAAGTGCCAAACTTGGTTCTTTATCATCAGCAGATCTCTCTCTCTATATAAAAGATTGTACCGGCACTTATCTATTCTTCATGAATGGAAGTAGGTGGCCCTGTATCAGTATTAAAGTATTAAAATGAAACGAAGAGGCGTAAATAGTAGGTCTACAGTTTACAGGCCTGTAACAAGTAGGCAATACTAGATCTAGATCTATTCGTTGTGCATAAATTTGTTCTTAGCGTCACCTTCACTGGAAGTGACGCCACGCCCCTGTGTGCTATACAAATTAAATGCTATTTATTATTTATTAACCCTTCCAGCCCCAGCCATTTGTGTGCCCTTCCTTACCCCAGTCCCAGCCAACACAGCGGTATTTCAGAGAAACTGGCATGCATTCTAAAAAGTGATCTAGTATCTTTGTAATGAGATTTAGGTAAAAACATAGAACAGTGTTCAAAGGTAAATGAACGAATATTATGAAAATTAGAGTTTAATTAGGTTCGCTAATTTAGAAAAATAAGCAAATTTGGTACCCCCCGAAACTGAGAATATATGCTCTTGGGATGGTGGGAGGTAAAGCTCTGCTGAAAATATACGCGCTTGGGGCTGGAAGGGTTAAGTAAAAGTCAACCATTGGATGTACATTGCGGAGTTTTGTAGTCTAGTGGTCAGGCTCTTGGACTTAATCGTAAGGTTGAAGGTTCAAATTCCATCAGGGGCCTCAAGAAGCGCACTTTACATGAGCTTTCGCTCACTTCACCCAGGTGGGAATGGGAACCCGGCTCTAGACAGCAAAAGATTGTGTCAGTTTTTAAAAGTGTTTTAGCGTATTTAATCTGCAGCTTGTACTGTATTTTTCGCAGGAAGCTGAGAATCTTTCTGAGAATTCTGTGGTTTTCCAGGGTAATCAAAGTAGCAGAGCGTATACAGCATGTTGTAGAGCATGCATAAATTATACGTTCGGTATAAATGTAATTATTAGTATTATTATTATTTAAAAACTGCAAGCACAAAGAGACGCAAAGGGGGCTCTCTTAGTCGAGAGGTCCTGGTGTTCACGTCTCATTCAATAGGTCCCGCGCTCGAATCTGGAATGTGATGGAAAATTTTCTGTTCCAAAATGTTCTCCTTTCACCGCCTTTCCTACTCTCTAACAATATTCTGTTGTCTGCTTTCGTCTCCACTTTCTGCCCCTACCCTCTCACCTCCTTTGCCCTGACTCTTTCTGCAGCTTTTCTGCTACTACTCCTTTGCTCCTTCTTACTGCTTTTTTTCAGTCACACCCCTGATCTTATGGCAGGTAAGATCTAACACTTAACCTTTTAGGATAAGGGCAAAAAATCCCGGATGTCCAGAGTGCAAGGTGCGAATGTTAAAGATCCCTTTGTGGTCCAAACTCGATAAGAGTAGGCTTCAGATGCCTCCTGGGCAAAATTCAAAATTTCCTACCAAACTGAAACATTTAATGTGTCACGCGCGCTCATATGACCTTTTGCTGTTGCGACCGCCATAAAACACTCACGGGAAAAACTTTACTTTCACCATCAAACAGTTTAGCAGCGAGAGAATAATATAGCCAGAGATAGATGGACACAGGGGAAGAGGCAGGCTCAGGAAAAGACGGATAGGTTAAAGAAAAAGTAGAGAAAAATGAACGAACCATGTAACAAGCGATACAACAAACAAAAGGCAGACAAAATGTTTGCTTCTTCTCTCGACACAGTAAGGTAACAGAAAGGGGGAAAAGTGAAGATCGTGGCGGGGCTACTGTACCTGATGTGTGTCGTAGTTGGAGTCGAGACCTCTGATGTTCTGAGGCATGGTCGGTAAGCGGCGGATCTCGGAGGACGGTCCGTAGACTTGAGCTCGGGCGTGCGGCTGAGGACTCGGGAACCTCCGGAGAGTAAGCTGCTGGCCCTGAGGAGTGGCAAGAAGAACTGTTTTTTACTAAGGTTTTTTGCTCGTTTTACTAAGATTTTTTGCCCCTTAAAACTAAGGTTTTTGCTGGTTTTACTAAGGGTTTTTACTAAGGTGTTTGCTGGTTTTACTAAGGGTTTTTGCTCGTTTAACTAAGGTTTTTAGTTTAGTTTTAGTAGAGGTTTTTCGGTGTTTGCAACTGCATAACGTCATATGAGCGCCAGAAGATTAGAGGTGTTTCAAGAGAGTAACAAACATAAAAAAGAAGAATGGGAGATAAGGACGATAGATGTTTGATAGGAAAGAAGGAGCAAAACACACTTGAGCACCCGTCTACCACCAACTGGTATATGTTTTACACCCTTATCAAGACTATAAACAAAATAGGATGATACAATAAGACAAAGATCAAATAAGACAAGATAAGACACAAATAAAAAAAAGATTAGATAAGACACAGATAAAATAAGATCAGATAAGACACAGATATAAAATAAGATCAGATAAGACACAGATAACATAAGATCAGATAAGACACACATAAAATAAGATCAGAAAAGACACAGATAAAATAAGATCAGATAAGACACACATAAAATAAGATCAGATAAGACACAGATAAAATACGATCAGATAAGACACAGATAAAATAAGATCAGATAAGACACACACAAAATAAGATCAGATAAGACACAGATAAAATAAGATCAGATAAGACACAGATAAAATAAGATCAGATAAGACACACATAAAATAAGATCAGATAAGACACACATAAAATAAGATCAGATAAGCTAATACTTCACAGTCCCGGTGGAGGACAACTAAAAGAAAAGTACAAACAAAAAGCAAGTGGGTGGTTGGCGGGTGCTTTGGTGTGGTCTGCTTCTTCTTTCCTATGAAACATCTATCGTCCTTATCTCCCCATCTACAGACCGAAGGGCTAGAACCCACATGGCCATTGGATCGGAAAAGTAAAGTAAAGTAAGTATCTCCCCTTCTTCTTTTTTATGTATGTTACTCTCTTGCAACACCTCTAATCTTCTGGCGCTCATATGACCTTATGCAGTTGCGAGCACTTTAAAATCTCTACTAAAACAATTTTAAAAAATTTAATTACTAAAATTTTTTTTAAAAATTGTTTCAAAAAAATATTTTAAAAAGGGAAGCATTACCTTGAGCTCCTTGGCCTCGGTGTTCCAGGTGACCCATGGGCCCGGCCCCATGATCTGGTACAGCGTGAGGTCGCCGCCCAGGAAGTTCTCCAGGGCACTCTTGAGGCTGGTCTCGCAGCTACAGCTGAGCGTGAAGAACTGGGGCTCCCCGTGGCCGGAGCCCAGAGCATCTACCTCCTCCACCACCACGTACAGCTGCATTGTGTGCATCTCTGAGAACACGGGACGGAAATTGTCGTTGATAAGATAAGATAAATAAAATGAGATAAAAGATAATTAAGATAAGATGATTAAGATGAGATAAAATAAATACAATAAGATAAATAAAATGAGATATGATAAACAAAATAGATAAATAAAATGAGATGCAATAAATAAAATAAGGTAAGGTAAATAAGATAAGATGAGGTAAGATAAGGTAAGGTAAGGTAAGATAAGAAAATGTAAAGTAAGACTAGATGATAAGATAAGATAAGATAAAATAAGACTTGATAAGATAATATTGGTAAAATAAGATAAGGTTAGACAAGATAATATAGATAAGATAAGATAAAATAAGATTAGACACGATAAGATAAGATTGGATAAGATAGAGCAAGATTCATATATATATTTATTGATCTCCTCAAACAAAGCTTTGCTGGAAAGGTGAATGTGGTTTACAAATGCAAAAATACAATAATACATGTATAT
>NW_004797386.1:1394097-1396465 GCF_000002075.1 Aplysia californica
CCCCCCCCTTTTCCCACACTGCACAACACGTTCGCTAACTGGGTTCCCGATTTCGGTCGACGCGCAGAATAATCCAAGATACATAATATATTCATAGTTTAGATTTAGTTTTTAGTAAGAGTTTTACAGCAACTGCAACGCAGATTGGTGCAATAAGTGCCACATATCATAGGTAGTACGAGAGGAATAATAACGTTACGGACAATCAGATCACGTTAGTTAAGAATGACGGAATAAACCACACTACGTGGGTGGGTTGGAGGGCGCTCTGGTGTGGTTCGCTCCTTCTTCACTATCAAATCAAATATCTATCGTCCTTATCTCTCCTCCTTCTTTTTTGCGTATGTTACTCTCTTGTAACAAATCTAATCTTCGGCACTTATAATATGACCTTACTGTGTTGCAAGTGCCGTAAAACACATACTAACATAAAAGTAGGAGAGATAAGGACGATCAGATCATGTTTGCTAAGAAAGACGGAATAAACCACACTACGTACGATACTCCAGTGCACCCGCCAACCACCCATGACGACAAGAAGAAAGATTTCATGATGATACGTTTCCCTAAGAAAAATAGTGACGTAGAACTAGAGACTCTTTTAAATACTCTCTGGTATAACGAAGGTGTCCTTTCCAGGTCACCCAACACGCTAGGCCTAGTCTACGAGACCACCCCATCAATCACATGGGCAAGTGTAAGAAAGGAGGGACCCGGTCTTTGTCTGTCTGTCTGTCTGTCTGTCTGTCTGTCTGTCTGTCTGTCTGTCTGTCTGTCTGTCTGTCTGTCTCTTTTTTTTAGTTCTCTCTCTCTCTCTCTCTCTCTCTCTCTCTCTCTCTCTCTCTCTCTCTCTCTCTCTCTCTCTCTCTCTCTCTCTCTCTCTCTCTCTCTCTCACACACACACACACACACACACACACACACACACACACACACACACACACACACACACACACACACACACACTCTCTCACACACACACACACACACACACACACACACACACACACACACACACACACATACACACACACACACACAAACACACACACACACACACACACGTCACTACAACATGCTCTATCCACAGATCAACATCCGGGGTGTTCTAGAAGCGACCTTCAGTACCGCCAACATTTCTCTGCCTGGAGGTCAAAAGGTCATTGACCCCACCCCGTCCTATTTTCACAAGCTGAAGACTTTGATCGAAAAGACGGGACCAAGGTAAGTGCTAGTGATGGGCAGGTATCGATTCTAGGTATCGATACTTATATACCTATAGGTATTGGTATCGGTATCGATATCTTTAAAAAGTACTAGGTATCGTCATCGATACTTAAAGTGTGGTATCGGCCCATCACTAGTAAGTGCACGTTGCATTATTGGTTGTATATTTTGTATCATTCTTTATTTTAAAATAATATTTCCATTTCACTTCATCTAATTTGTTGTTTTTGATTTTGTTTTGTTTTGTTTTGTTTTTTCTTTGTTTTTTGTTGGGGGTGGGGTGGGGGAAGGGGTTTGTTAGTTGGGTTTTTTCCTAGTTGCGGGAATGGTTGTTTTGTTTGTTTGTTTGTTGTTGTTGTTTTGGCAAGATAATGAATACACATAGATAGATAGATAGATAGATAGATAGATAGATAGATAGATAGATAGATAGATAGTCAGATGGACGGATAAATATCTCCATACTCTGCAACTTTACTGCTTCATAATAAAGAATCAACACCTTCCCTCCTTTTCCTCTCTCCCCCTAGGGTGCTACAAAATGCCTTCAGTTTCACCCACGTCAAAAACGCCGTAACTGACCTGTCCAGAAAGATGAGAGACATCCGATTTGAGCTGGATAAGGTAAGAGAGAGTCTTAGTATCAGGTTTCAGCAAGAGTTTTATGGCACTTGCGCGGTAAACCTCTACTAAAACTGTTCACTATTTCTGTCTCTCTCACATTGCTGTTGTCTCATGCAGGTAGCCCTTTCCTTCTTTCCTATCAAACATCTATCATACTTATCTCTCCTCCTTCTTTTTTTAAATGTTTGTTACTCTCTTGCAACACCTCTAATCTTCGGCACTTATATGACCTTATTGTGTTGCAAATGCCGTAAAACGCTTACTGAAAACCTCCCCAAAAAACCTGCCATTGTCTCATGCAGGTGGTTCTTTCCTTCCTTCTTATCAAACATCTACCATCCTTATCTTTCCACCTTCTTTTTTAAATATTTGTTACTCTCTTGCAACATCTCTAATCTTCGACACTTATATAAATATGACCTTATTGTGTTGCAAATGCCGTAAAACCCTTACTGAAACCCCCCCCCCAAAAAAAAACCCTGCCATTGTCTGATGCAGGTGGTGAACGGCAAGAAGG
>NW_004797386.1:1396565-1398154 GCF_000002075.1 Aplysia californica
TGTGTGTGTGTGTGTGTGTGAGTGTTTATGTATGTGTGTATGAGTGTCTAGGGACAGCACTGGGGACTGGGGACTGGGGACAATGCCTGCCAGGCGAGGCCTTCCCTTGTTTAGTTTTATAGTTTAGTAGATCTAGAGGTTTTACGGCGTTCGCAACTGCATAAGGTCACATGAGCGCAACGTGGGGCTTCACTCAAATTAGTGTTCAGGAATCCCTCCTCCCTTACACGAGTGACCTCACAGTCTCTTGGGTAAAGTGGTGATTATTTCGGACGTCCCGATTATTCTACACCAAGGAGGAGATTAAAAGATTAGTTCTAAGCTCCTTGTTCTACACACATACACACACACGCACACACTACACACAGATTGTATCATAAATAATTCGGACGCGTTGAGGTTTCGAGGTGTCGTGTTGTTGAATTGTTGAATGCGAAGATGACAACAAATTATGATGTCAATGTATTTTCTTCACTGGGTGGCTTGACAACGACAGGGCCTAGGGAAAAGTGATGAACTTTAATTCGCCTACGCAGCAGCGATTCTGTCCATGGTTGGGACACAAACTTTCGCGTTATTGAAGCTTTTATTGTTCTACACAATGAGAGATACACGTGTCGACAGTTGGGACACAGGGCTTTGTGTTGTTCTGTTGAACTCGGAAGATAATACACAATATAGATCTAGATACATATTATTGTGAGGGTTTTTTTCTTGCACAAACACAAACACAGAGCAAAACGGACACAGTCCACTCTTAGGCCAAAAGTCCGTATTGTGTTGTTAATCCAGCTCAGAAAAAGCGCACGGTACTGAAAATCCATCAAGGAAACAATAAATGTAGGCCTAGATCTACAACGATTTTTCTAAGGCGCAGAGTATCAACAGAGAGCGGTTTCAAGCAAATCAAGAATATCTCACGTCCAACAAATAAATCTAGATCGAAGCACAGCTGGTGAGAAACCGCTCAGTATAATGAACGCTCGATTCTAGATCTATAGGAGTTCCCAAATACAGAGGGTTGTCACTGAAACTTCTATTTACGGTTTTACGGTCTGTAGATGTTTAACTAGAATCTAGATCTAGATATCTAGATTCTAGATCTAGATTGACACTGTGACACCACCGAATAATAATGAAGGCACAAACACACACATACCCACACCGCGTAGACTACCAAAAAATCGTTTTTATTACTTTCGACCAGTCGCCTCAACTGGTGTGACAGACTGCCGAAGATAGTAAGCCTACATCATGTACACACAATCAATATTAGGCCTAGATCTAGCTTCCAACAACTAAAGTACGATGTATGTACAACCGTCACTTCTTCCTCAACACAGCGCGACCATCAAACTCAAACATTCACATCGTCTCACCCGGGACGCCGAGTGGGAAACAAGATTTAGATCTCTAGCCTAGATCAAGATAGAATTTCTAAACCACCGCGGGACGGAACAGACAGACACAGAGAGAGAGAGAGAGAGAGAGAGAGAGAGAGAGAGGCGCTTGTTTACGTCCCCCTGCCCTGACCCTTGATGGCTAGATGACGAAAAGGCCAAAAAGCGAACGCGGACTTTCCCCTCCCC
>NW_004797386.1:1401574-1406322 GCF_000002075.1 Aplysia californica
GGGGTGTTTGCTGTCGAAAAGCACTGATCTGGTAGAGGATAGAGAATCTAACTATCACTTTTAATAGTTTTAAAAATCAAATTTTAATCTAGACAGCCTCCAAACAAATTAACCCTATTCGTACGCCATGGGGCCATTTTGCACCCCCGGGGTTGTATTCTTCATATTTTAGAAAACTTCTAGAGCGAAAATCTCTTTGAAACTTTCAGTATTTCTGAAACCTTCATTTTGACAGACTGCTATACAAAGCGTATGGATCGGATTAACGAGTAAATTTCCTCTTTGGAAAGTGGGGGCACAGAGTTCCCCACGTCGCATGGATACGATAGTAAAACACGACATACGGATAGGGTTAATTAGGCCTAAAAGGAAACTATCCCAGCCTGCCCTACCATGCACGGAGCAGAAAGCTTAGTGGGAGGTTGGCGGGTGCTCTGATGTGGCTTGCTCCTTCTTTCCTATCGAACATCTATCATCCTGATCTTTCCTCCTTCCATTTTTGTGTTTGTTACTCTCTTGTAACACATCTAATCTTGGGACTTGTATGACCTTATTGTGTTGCAAGTGCCGTAAAACTCTTCCTTAAACTAGCCTAAAGAAAGGTTAGGCGCCTCGTGACGTCACTGCGGTTTGTGATGACGTAGACATCAACACTGGCGAAGGACACATCCGGCAGCAAAACATTGCACCAGAGAGTTTACAATTGCACTAGAGAGGGAGCACTAAACAGACCTCACCTGACTGTCTCGGACCTAGCCTAACCACATCCGGGCCACAGCGGGCGAGGACATCACGTGATCAGGTCATGGCCACAACACAACGGACGGAAGGAGACTTTTCGGAGGAACCGGATACTTTATAAAAACGATTAATTAATTATACTTGTATTTCACAGCAGAACGAGGGAACAAAAATAATACTTCGCATTTCACAACAAAAAGAAAGAGAAATACTTCGCATTTCACAACAAAAAGAAAGAGAAATACTTCGCATTTCACAACAGAAAGAAAGAGAAATACTTCGCATTTCACAACAGAAAGAAAGAGAATTCACCAAAAAATGAAAGAGATCTAATACTTCACATGTCACAACAGAACGAAGCATGTTTTTAATATCATCATCATCATCATCATCATCATCATCATCATCATCATCATCATCATCATCCTCCTCCTCCTCCTCCTCCTCCTCCTCCTCCTCCTCCTCCTCCTCCTCCTCATCATCATCATCATCATCATCATCATCAAGTGCCAGATCCGCAATAGACATCGGCTTTCAAGGTTAGCCAATGTGTTTCTCCGACGTTCCAATGTTCTAAACAAACAAACAAACAAACAAACAAACAAGCAAACAAACAAACAACAAGAACAACAACAAAAACAAAAGTATATTATTTTCCTGACCTTTCCATCTTCGTGCTGTCAAAGTAAGAGTAAGTTGTTGTGGGTTTACCCCTACCTCGTCCCCCTTCAATTTTACCAGTGAGAGACAGATGTTCAAGGCATTTAACAACAGACCGAAAAACCATCATGCTATACTATCTATCTATCTATCTATCTATCTATCTATCTATCTATCTATCTATCTATCTATCTATCTATCTATGTTCTGTCTCTCTTTGTCCACCCATCTATCTATCTATCTATCTATCTATCTATCTATCTATCTATCTATCTATCTATCTATCTATCCGTGTTCTGTCTGTCTGTCTGTCTGTCTGTCTGTCTGTCTGTCTGTCTGTCTGTCCGTCTGTCTGTCAGTCCGTCTGTCCGTCTGTCCGTCCGTCCGTCCGTCCGTCCGTCCGTCCGTCCGTCCGTCCGTCCGTCCGTCCGTCCGTCCGTCTGTCTGTCTGTCTGTCTGTCTGTCTGTCTGTCTGTCTGTCTGTCTGTCTGTCTGTCTGTCTGTCTGTCTGTCTGTCGCTCTCTTTGTCTGTCCACCTATCTATTTATCTACGTGTGTGCGTGAGCTGTACTTTTTTTTTTTTTTTTTTGGGGGGGGGGGAGTCCATGGGACGCGACAAGATCCTGGAAGCGTAGAGCGTACAGACAGGTACAGGTAAGGAGGGATGCGGACCCGACAGGGAACAACACGGAAGTTCACATTTAATCTAACGCTCTGTTCATGAGACGAAAGGACATTTTAACGGTAGAGTTTATATTTTACTAATAAAAAAAGGATGCTTAACCCTATCTGTACGTCGTGTTTTACTATCGTATCCATACGACTTGGGGAAATTCTGTGTCACCACTTTCCAAAAAAGGAAATTTAACTCGTCAATCCGATGCGTACGCTTTGCATAGCAGTCTGTCAAAAATGACATTTTGACAAATACTGAAAGTTTCCAAGAGATCTTCGTACTAAAGTATTCTAAAATGTGAAGAATACAACCTCGGGGGTACAAAATGACCCCAGGGCGTACGGATAGGGTTAAAGTAGGTTCATGTTGGCAATATTATACATGTACCGTATTTGAATAATGTTTCACTGTTAGTATGCGGAAGGTTCTCGTCCCTTCTCCGCAGTCAGTTTTGTCGTCCAACTTTTCGGCATCATAAAATTCCCTTTATAACTACACTGCTATAAAATTTAACATATTTGCATAAAAATAAACACTAAACAGAGTAGAAATGAAGTTGTCAAGGAGTAAACACACAGTCGGAATAATATAAGCAAAGATAGTACAGCCTACGGAAAGATGTTGCAGTGGCCCAATTTTGTGAGGCACGTCGACTCCTAGCGCCACTAGCGGCGAGCGTGCGACAGTATGTAAACAAACACGGCGAGAGACTCGCAACGCTCTATGCTGTCTGTAGGGTGTAGTATCTTTGATATAAGTAAGATGAATTATCTGAGACTTGATAGATGTTTTTTTAGATTGTAAACAAGCGAGGAAAACAGGAAAACTGCGGAAATACAGAGCTTCGATCTACGTCAGTGACATGCAAGCACTGCGACAGAATCTGCGCTACAAATATAGGAAGAATTAGCCATGAAAGAAGCTGCATGAAGACAACCTTGAGACCATCTTAAGCTAAACTGACCGTCTGCATAGACGAAAAGAGCCATACAAACAAGCGAGGGGTGCTGTCCGTAAGCTCAACTGACAAAAAAGGAGCTGGCGCGCAGTATACACTAGTGCTGGGCAGCCATGTTCCCGACTACTGAAAGCTGGAAGAAATCGTAAGAATCGACTCCGAACCCAATGACTTTCTAATAATGTGATTTCTTCCGGTGGTTACCTGGTTGGCTCCGAGCATCTTCAGATTTAGGATAACTTTGGTTTCGGAACACTACTAAGCATCAACTTTTATTTTTCAAAAATAAGTTCTTAAAAAAAAAAGAAGAAGATTTTAAGAACGCTTCTTTTTAAAATGGTTACGCTGACAAAAAAACAACCTCATCCGGTGGAAGAGGCGACTGTTTCCTAAGTGAATGTGGTTAAAAATGCCTGGCGCAACTAATTGTGAAATATCTCTTTACCTATCGAACATAGATTCTCCAACTTTTGCTCAATGACTTATATCAATTTGTCTTAACAGGTGAACATTTTTTCCAAACTCCTGGACACTGTATTCTAGAAAATTCCTCAATAAATACTAATAAAAAATCCCAGTCGACGGTTCCTAAAGATTTTAAAAAGTTTACAGCTCGTGTAATATCGCTTTTAAAAGCAAGCCTGTCATTGTTTTTTCTAATCGCAACAGTATGCTTATTGAACGTATGTTTAAGGAACCTTTAGTGCCAAAAAATGTGCTCATTATTAAAATATTTTTGGTAAGAAGTTTGGCCACTAAAAAATGTCACTGGCGAGCTGTGACGTAGGCCATATGTGTGTATACAAAATGTGTGCGAGAAGCGGGAAGTGCTGTTATAATAAAAATTAAATACTCGCTGGTGCTGAGAACAATCACATTTTCCGCGTGATAGAGATTTATAGTATGTTATATAAATCTAAGAAGAACAGTTTTTAAAAAAATTGGACCTCAATTGTTGTGGAAAAATAATATGATCAGGTTAAGACAAACTAACACAAACTGCTGTGCACAATATGGGTGACATTGGTTCACCCATTTAAGAGATATTTGGGAGGCAGCGTGGTGAAATCAGGCGCTCGTCAAATACAGAAATCGGAGAAACAGGCATTTTTACGCCAGTTTGGGAATGTTTTTCGACTTTTTATTTTTTGGCTAAAACCACTTTAATGTCTATATACAAACACATTTCCAAGTGAATTTTATTGAAAAACACCGATTAAAGGCACAAATATGTCTTTTTTCTGTTTTCAAGGACTCTTTAGCTATTGGAGTTACCAAACTTTGGTGGCCATATTCTCGCTCATTTCCCCACTGAAACCAGGCGCCCTTATTTCCTTCAATCGCAGATATCTTGAGTTCTATTCCAGATAGATGGGTATTTATTTCATTAGAAACAAGGCAAATAAATCAGCTTTCAGATGACACCAATTACTCCACATGCCCCAAAACTGACGAGCGCCTGATTCCACCGCGTCGTGACACATTTGAGGATAAGTTGAGCCACGACTTTCTGACCGCACTATTGATTCTACACGATCCTTGGTATACACCAAACCCTCTCTGGTATACACTAAACCCTCTCTGGTATACACCAAAGATAGTACATAACAAGATGGGCCACTCAGCCAAAAAAGTGTCCGCAGGAAGTTCGCTCTTTGCTTCAGATGGCGCTGCAGTCTGTTTTGAAGCTCTCTCTCTCGTTTTTCCAGAAGA
>NW_004797386.1:1408378-1411582 GCF_000002075.1 Aplysia californica
TTCAACAACTTTCATGCCCATTAAAAAACTCATTTCTGTTTGAATTTTTCTGAAAAACGTTGATTAAAGGCACAAAAATGTAACTTTTCAGTTACCGCGGGCTCTTACTCTAAGGAAATAACTAATCTTTGACGGCCATTTTCTCACTAATTTTACCTCTGAAAACAGGTGACCCCCACCTCCTTCATTCGCAAATATCTCGACTTGTATTCAAGATAAATGGATATTTTTTTCTTTCAATTAAAGATAAGTGAACAAGCTTGAGGATCATACCCATAACTCTACATGCCCAAAAATTGACGAGAGCCTGATTCCACCACGCTGCCTCACATATGGTACATTATATTTTAGGTAAACATTTTTTTAGAAACAATGAATACTTTTTATTCTCTCTCCCGACAAATATCTTGGAGAACAGCTGAATTGTTCGTCATGGATATGCCCAAATGTTTTTACTTGCTCAATACGTTACCTGGTTTAACGTTTGCCTGTCTACAATAAATAGCACGGTGAATTAGGGACACGAAACCATCGAATCTTGCAAACAGGTGAAGAAAGCATGAATATTTCCAGGAAGGATGAAAACACGTGTTGTAAGGTTCAATTTACGATTAAGAACCACTTTTTAACCCCTGAAAGAGCCGAGAAATTGTCAAGTAAATGAACACTCCTTGCTGTGATCTTCTTAGTTTTTTTGTTCTCCTCCGAATTCCTACCTGCCGTTCTTTTGTACAAAGGAAGTAGGGCGCTCAACTGCCCCACTTTGCCAGAACTGTCTACATACAATATGGCCCACCGAGGGGGGGAGGGGGAGGGGTGGGGGGTGGGGTGGGGGATTGATTGGTAAACATACCGAAAGCAGCAGCTGTGTGTGTCAGTCCCAAAGATATATTATACACCTCGATATCTTATAGGTGTCCGTGTTTTGTTCTTTTGGGTTTTGTTGGTGTTCTTGTTTAAGGGGATGGTTTGAGAAGAGACATGCGCTTGGATGGGTTTACAATAGTCATGGTGAGGTAACATAACATAACACAAACCTGAATTGTTCTGTTTGTTGACAGAAATGTATTGTTATCTCAATTAGGAAGTGGCGATAAAAGAAAAAGAAGGAAAAAGACACAAGAGTCAGAGGTAGACCAAGATTACTTTGAGAGCTTGAACAGATGGGTGACAGGTAAATACGGGATAACATCAATTTTTGCAGAGAGATCCGCGCAGCATCATAAGTTGCGAATTATGCCATGTCTTTATCATATCTGGCACTTGAAAGAGAAGACGATAAATACAGTTTCTGCTATTACCCCGAAATGTAAACTGCCGTAAAAGAAATCACTTCGGTAGATAATTGTGCATGGTCTCTAAAAAAAAGAAGAGGACCCACTTAAAGGGCAAAAACTCAGTCCACTCTTGACTAATTTTAATAAAACTTTGCAAAAATGAAATCCAGCTTCGAAGTCATGAAGTTTTTTTAAAAAATGTATTGACACGTTGGTGAAATATCAAGTTTAAAAAATCACAACCAATATTGGGTAAAACGCAAAATTTTACTTCTTAAAAGTGTTCAGCTACAATATCGACCCGGTCTGGTTTCAGAGCAAGGACTCTTAAACCACGACAGTCACACCAGAAGGATATATTATATCTCAACGTTCTGAGAAAGTTTTGGAGAAGTTTGGGGAGGAGAATGTGTTATGCTGAAGAGGCCTGGTTCTAGTTGGACGAGGCCACACCACAAACGTCAGGAGTGGCCCTTGTATGGTTGCAAGAAAGTTTTTGGGAACACCTTATAAGTCGAAAGTTTACAAATGAATGGTTACTTCATTCCCCTACTCTTTGGTGCCCTTCAGTTACTACCTTTGGGGTTGTTTTTACAGACAAACACTACAGAAACAACCGACAAACAATCGAACGGTTGAAACCCAATGTTAAACAAGAGGTCCAAAGAATGGACCTGGAAAAACGCCATCTGGCTGTAAGAGAATTTCTCTCAATGATTGTTTGGAAAAGGGACCCTTGGAGCGCAATAGCATGCCATTGTTATTCATGAGGGTCTGGTGACAAAGAAAGGATTCTGACTTTGTCAGTTATTAATATTTATTTGCTCACTTTTTGCTTGCATTGCGTGCAGTTTGTGATTGAATTAATGTTATACCCTGTGCTTCAGTGGCATGTTCATTTCGAAGAGTGATGTCATTGATTGTTACATGTACTCACATACTTATACTTGGTTCATTTTTGTTGTTTCATTTATCATTGTCCTGTACCTTATAAAGTTTGTGGCGCAGGCTTGAAAGGAAGTTCAGGTCAGCTGTTGAATTCCTTATTCTCAGGCCACAGGGGTAACCTACAGGTTATTACAGTTCTTTGTCTTTGGTAAAGATCTGGATTTATTTCATACTGAATGTGAGACTTAAACTCTAAGACTTAAGTTTACTTCAATTTTGTTACCATCTTTAGAATCAATAAGTGCACGTTTTGAGGAAAGCTTTTGAATTTAATACATTTCATTTATGTTTAGTTTAGCCGGCAGTCTTCCGGGGTAGAAATAGACGAAGCGGAATGAGTGCATTTGAATGGCAGTGCTTTGCTGATGTTAAAGTGAGAGTCACTGCATTTAATTCACTTCATTTATTATAATGTTTAGCCTAGTCAGCAGTCTTCCGGGGTAAGCATAGACGAGGCGGAGTGAATGCATTCTGAAAAGCAGTGCTTTGCTGATGTTAAAGTGCGTGTCACAGTGGTGTATAGGAGCTTGTATGAAGAGAACTGGTAAAAGCCACTACCTGACCTGAGTTCATTTAACAATATCAATCAATTTTGTCTAATTTTGTTCTTCAACGCAGAAATAGTGACTTGTAGAAACAGGACAATATGGTTGATTTTTAAGAAGTTACAAAATTTTGCGTTTCACCTAATTTTGGTATATCTTTTTTTATTAGTTATTTTTCGAAATTGTCTGTTAATGTCTTTCATATTGAGAAATGTAACGTTCCCCTAGATGAAGTTTATTTCTGAGGAGTTTTGCTGAAATCGGTCCCACGATTACCTAGATATTGCCCTTTAAATAGGCCCCCTTTTTTACACCCAGTACGTAGTGATGTGGAAAATTTAAACTTGGTGAGGCAGAATTAACGGAGTAGATCTGGTGTTTTAATTTTCAGGTGGGTGTAGCCATTTTGTGCTGTTTTGTCGCTGCTAATAATA
>NW_004797386.1:1411682-1413368 GCF_000002075.1 Aplysia californica
ACACACACACACACACACACACACACACACACACACACACACACACACACACACACACACACACACACACACACACACACACACACAGAGAAATACTCACTCTTCATCTCCTGCACCACGTCCCCCACACAGTCCAGACGGCCGATGTTCTTGAGAGCGCTAGTGAGGACAAAGACTGTGGAGCCCGAGCGCCGTGACCAGTGGATGAGACTGGCAGACAGGGAACCCTGGGGATATAGGATAAAGTGGATAAAGTGAGATGAGATGAGATGAGAAGAACATTTGATGAGATGAGATGAGATGAGATAAGGTTTCTGGGCCAGGCTGGCAGACAGGGAACCCTGGGGATATAGGAAAAAGTAAGGTGAGATGAGATGAGATGAACATTTGATGAGATGAGATGAGATGAAATTAAAATTTGATGAGATGAGATGAGAAGAGAAGAGATGAGATAAGATGAGATAAGGCTTCTGGAAGGTTGGAGGACAGGGAAACCTGGGGATTCACGACAAGGGTACGAAAAGATAAAATGAGATGAGATGAGATGAGATTAAAATTTGACGAGATGAGATTACAATCTTATGAGATGAGATGACATTAAAAGAAGATGAGAAGAGATGAAATGAGATGAGATCAGGCTTCTGGACCAGACTGGCAGACAGGGAACCTTGGGGGACACACGACAAAGGGGGGGGGGGTACGATAAGATAAAATAAAATGAGATGAGATAAGATGAAAATTTGATGAAATGAGATGAGATTAGACGAGATCAGATGGATATTATAAAAGAATAGACAGACCCAGGAAAAGCTGGGTAGAGGGGGTGAGAGAAACTTTAATAGTCAAAAGTCAATTTTATAACTAACTATGCAACAGAAACAACAAACAATGAGTTTGACGCTCGCTTCTCTCTTCGACACCTTAAGGTAATAGAGGCCGGAAAAAGTAAAATAAGCAGGAATACAAATACACTACTGCTAGTTTCGTTTTAGCGAGAGTTTCAGAGATTTAAAAAAAATTAAGTAGAGGTTTTACGGCGCTCGCAACTGCATAAGGTCATATGAGCCCCAAAGTGTGGATGTCAACAGAGAAGTCCTTACATTGAATCAGACTTACTCTGCTCACCTCTCTAGCTTCAACAGCACAAAGTCTGCTTTGACTTTCAGGGCACCCCGGAAATAGCGGGTTACAAGAGAGTGATAAACATACAAAAGAAGTAGAGGAAAAAATGACGATAGTAAGGATTAGGAAAGAAAAGGCAGCAGTTCCCTGTTGCAGTTCAGGCACAGTTATGAGCATGACATTGTTGAATAAGCCCATATTTACAATTACAATTCTACTGAGCATAAGAACATGGTTAATGTCCCCCCCCCCCTCCTTTGGGAATGGCCAAAAGACACTTCAGTCAGTAGCACCGCCCCGGGGGGTGGGGGGTGGGGGTAGATTACAGGTGTTATTGGAGAGTAACAGACAGAGTAAGGGTGGGGTAGGAGGGAATTGGATTAGGTTGTAAGATTATAACACCTTGGTGGACACACAAACACACACACACACATAATGCATAACATACACACATACACACGCACACACACACACATAATGCATAACATACACACATACACACGCACACACACACACACATAATGCATAACATACACACATACACACGCACACACACACATAATG
>NW_004797386.1:1413730-1415156 GCF_000002075.1 Aplysia californica
ACAGACAGACAGACAGACAGACAGACAGACAGACAGACAGACATACATACATACATACATACATACATACATACATACATACATACATACATACATACAGACAGACAGACAGACAGACAGACAGACACACACACACGCACGGACAGATTTTGTTCGTATGAGTATAAAACCTCAGGGGACACAAAAGACACAACCCGCCTCTCGAAAAACCTTTTGGTTTAGTAAGAGTTTTACGCACGGCACTTGCAACACAATAAGGTCAAATAAGTGCCGAAGATTAGAGGTGTTACAAGAGAGTAACATACACAAAAAAAGAAGGATGAGGAGAGATAGGACGATATATGTTCGACAGGAAAGAAGAAGCAAACCCCACCAGAGCACCCTCCAACCACCCGCTGCTAGAGGAATCAAACTACCGGGGGAGACATAGAACGTATACACTCTAGGATAATATTAAGGAAGAGACGGCTAGACTGGCAGGCTAGCCATACTTATGATGGCCGAATTGTAAATCAAATTTTAGTTTACAATACCTGAAGTATTTATATTTCAGACGAACCCAAAAGGTGCCTTACTGACATGCATGATTTTAAACCTGAATAATTACTAGATTAGATCTAATGAGACCTGTGTGTGTACTCCAAATGTTTCGGTCAATAGGGCCAAATGTAGATCTAAGTACGGCTAAACAGGCACGCTAGACGTATTTAAGTACGGCTCGCCACTTCATAATATCAATATTATTATATGTCAACCCGGATGTAATGAACTGAAAATCAGGGTATCATCTCTGACTCAAAAGTTGGCGGGTGCTCTGCTGTGGTTTGTTCCTTCTTTCCTATCAAACATATCGCCGTCACCCCTCCTCATTTTTCTCTTCTTTATACGTTATACTCTTTTGTAACACCTCCAATCTTCGGCACTAACATGATCTAGTCGTGTTGCAAGTGCCGTTTTAAAACTGTTACCAAAAACCACACCAAACTGAAACAAAGAAACAAAACAAAACAAAACAAAACAAAATACAAATATATATATATATATTTCCCAGCACACACACACACTAACCACACCCACCTTCCTGAAACTACCACTAAAATTAATTGTTGAGAGCAACCTGATTAGAGTACTGTTGAATAGTCCAGGCTTTGGCCAACGAGTCAGTGTAACCCACAGAATTCTACACTCGAATTCTGTGGTGTAACCCCACTACTACTACTACCTTTCCTTTCCACTCTACCTGGCAGAACTGAGGGCTGACCTGGCGATTCAGCACCTGTTGATTTGTTTATAAACAAAACTCTTCGTAGCGCTCGTACAACTGGGCTTCTACACGTGGCCACACCGGCGGCTTGTTTCTCTGGGAGCACGGTTTTATGACCACACACACACACACACACACACACACACACACACACACACACAC
>NW_004797386.1:1420002-1422093 GCF_000002075.1 Aplysia californica
GTGTGTGTGTGTGTGTGTGTGTGTGTGTGTGTGTGTGTGGCAGCTGGAGCGTGTTGATTGCCTGTACATACGCACCATGGCCACTCCTCATCATCAACGACCCTCAACACTCGCCCGTTTTTTGTGTGAGTTCTTGTTATTGCTCTTTCTACGCAATTTACACGAACTTTCCCCACTCCACCCAGGTGAAAATGGGTACCCAGCTATAGACAGTGAAAGATCTTGTCAGTTTGTTAGTGTTTGAGCGCTTAACCAGCTGCTTGCACTGTATGCTTCCCAGGAAGATGAGAATATTTCTGAGTGTTCTAAGGTCTGCTGGGGTAATAATATTAGTGTAAAGCGCATAGAGCTTGCTTTCGAGTGGGGACATGCGCTATACAAATGCTATTTATTATTATTTATTATTACGCAATTTATATTATCGACTCTTTTAACAAGTAGACAAATATATCGCTGGTGGAGTGATGAAACCTCGTAACCCTCAATTTTTTCGAAATTCGTTTTTTTGGCTTAATGTCTTCTCACAGTCCTTCTTCACAATGTGTCAAAAGCACAAGGTTAAATTAGTAAGAGAAAGTATGAAAAAAACTTAATAAAAAAACCTCGTATGTTTGCCCCCATGATATCCTGGCGTGATGAAACCTCGCAACCCTCATCCGGCGCGCCGATCTGCTTTTGCGTGCTTTCATCACTCCCGGTTTGAAAGAGCGGCGTGCTTATACGAGGTTCTGGATAAGCCTTCTTTATGAATTAGCTTAATTGAAGCACCCATAACTGACATTGTCTGGTGCATTTAATGTATCTGAATAAAGAAATATTTCATTCATTCATTCATCCTTACATTCATTCATTCTTTTATTTATTCACTTTATTTCAGTCAGTTCAGAAGTTCAAATATGGTCATAAGTGAAGTACTTACATTGTGTAAATATATTAAAAATCCATTCATTAGGATGACTAACGTGCTGGTAATCACGATGTTCTCATCGAGCACAAACGTAGTTAACATTTAAGTTAAGGCAACAGTCACATCTTGAAATGACAGGTGACGGTAGTCCTTACTAAGATTAGGTGACAGATCTGTGCACTCTCCTGATGTCAACAGGCCATTCTGTTTATCAAAGAGAGGGTAAGGTTTCGCATCTTCTCAGACTATTTTTAGTTTTAGTACAGGTTTTACGGCGCCCGCAATTGCATACGGTCATACGAGCGCCAAGGGTTGAATGTCAACAGGGAAGTCCTTACAGGGAATCAGGCTTACTCTGCTCTCCTCTCTAGCTTCAGCAGCACAAAGTCTGCTTCGACTATCAAGGCATCCCGGAAATAGCGGGTCACAAGAGTGTGACAAACATACAGAAGAAGTAGAGGAAAATGACTATAGTAAGGATTAGGACAGAAAAAGCAACAGTTCCCTGTTGTAGTTCTGGCACAGCTATGAGCATGACATTGTTAGATCAGTCCATTTACAATTCTACTGTGCACTAGAACGAGAAATGTCTCCCCCCCCCCCTTTTGGTAATGGCCTAAAGACATTTCTGTCAGTGGCACCGCCCCGGGGGATTCTCAGACTATGAATCCGCTGTGTAGCCGAATCCTCCAGTTGTTGTTGAGACCGAATAGTACTGTACTTAACCTTGGTCTTGATGACTCTGAAGTCTTTAGAGGACATTGTGACAAATTTGTGCCTCAACAACACAAGTAATACGGACATTTCCGAATCTGTATTGAATATCTCCTTCTAACTGTGCTCACCACCTAGAACTTTATACCCTACAAGGGCTGGTTTGGAAACCACTGAGCAGACCACGTTCCATGAATAGACCCCACCCACCATGTCGCAGTCCTTTCCAGGGCTGTCCCTGATATGTGGAGATAAGGAAGTATCAGCTTCATCCCAGACTGAGTCTGCACCGACACCGGTGTCGCCTGGAATCATACCCCAAACCATACTGACGTTTCACTAGGCAGCTGTAAGTCAGATGCTGAATTATTACCTTCGAGGTCACAGTAACACGATCTGTAGACCATATTCAGGCACCTTAGCCACTTTTCCTGGAGCCTGATCCCGAGACACAGCCCATTTGTTATGCC
>NW_004797386.1:1422193-1426530 GCF_000002075.1 Aplysia californica
CAGCATAAATGATGCTCCACAGAGGAAAAGAAAGGGTTTTTAGGAGTGGCAACAAATAAGCAAAAAGCTATCCGTGGATCAGGACAGGATCGGAATACGTAAAGGTTCAATGAAAATCCCAGCTAAGTTATTGAAACCAAACTGTGATTGCAAGAGCTGGACTCTGAAATGTAAAGGGCTCTCTGAAGTTGATAGACATTCCAATTTTGATTTAGTGTGGACCCTCTCATGGGATGACTAGTGGACCTCAGAGGAGGTATTCAGAGACTAAACAGATAGGGAATACCTTCAATAAACAATTTTAAAATGTGGCCATAAGGTGCCAGTGTGTTAAAAGATGTTCCTAAATTGAACTGGGTTGGATGAATGATTTGTAAGAAACTTAGAACCAATAATTATCAAAGCAACTCAGATATCTACAAAATATACAATTCTGCCAAGACCACGGGAGGCAGCCTCTCAACAGACCCGGCCTCGATGAAGGATTCAAGTAGAATAACCTGTCGCTGTTCATGTCAAAGATAGATATTATGTGCGACCTTTGCATCAGTCGTGAAGTTGACAATGTGCTGGAGGATCTTTGGAATGCTCACATTTTAGAAAAGGAGGCAGAGCGCAAAGAAAAGGAACGAGATAAATCTGAAGCCATCAAATCTCTCGCCAGTAATGAACCTAAAACGGCCGTACTTTCAATGGATCTTCAGCATCAGCCTTACATTACAAAACGAAACTCGCCGTTCATAACTTTACGCTATCGGGTGCTGCAACACGCCAGACTACTTTTTTACCTGTGTCGTGAAGCAGAAGGGGGACTTATGGCAAATGAGTTAGCTTCATGTCTATTGGATTTCCTGAAGGAAAAGCTTCCTGAAGGAGAAGGACTTCCAGAAAACCATTATCGACAGCGACAACTGTGGTTACTAATACAGAAATGCCACACTAGAAAATGTTTCTCTCAGCCTGTTTTCAACAACACATGGAAGCACAATTGAACAAAAACATTATATAAAATGACAAACACAAAATGGAAATTATTAGTGCGAACTCAACTATTAAGAGATCGCTTCGAAAAACACGCATCGAGGTCCCTCAAGACTACGTCCATTTCTTCATGATGGCAAGAGCAAAACAAGAAACTTATCAAAACAAATATTCGGATCTAGGAATACTCTAAGTGTGGAAGCTACGACAAGTCTATAAGACTAGGTAGAAAAACGGGTGATCCTATTGTCAGGTGTTTGAAGTACATCCCAGACATGAACATCCAGTTCAAGATACACCTCAAATATGAATGGGCTGCCGTTCCGAAGGCAGGACACAGAAACATAAAGTCCATCCTACCTCACCACTCTACACAAAACGTTTAAGTACAATCACCTACAGGTGTTTAAATCTGTTATTGCCAATATGCATCGTCACTTCATGACAATTTATGCCATTAACATTATTGGTTTTTCATTATGATTCAACATCTCTTATGAAAACCATCTGTAGTGCAAACAGAGACCATATTGCAGAGATTTATTATTAATTTGTGCATTTTAGTAAAACTGGAAGTAACCAGATCTAATCTTGGCAAATTATAGTGAAACAAATTGCATTAATTGCAATCCGTTTGAGGATTCAAACATAAATTCTGCAGGTAACACACATTTATTTGACTTCAGTTGGCCGGGAATCGAACTCCAAACCAATTGGTTTCGAATAAACATCTTTATCACTTTGTGGCGTTTCAAACAACAGACGAATACTTCAACCAAAATGAGCAGCGAGAAAACTCGCAACCCTCAAACTCTGTCCTGATGAAACCTCGCAACCCTCCCGCCGGCTGACTACGAGGTTTCATCACGACAAAAATGGAGTAATGAAACCTCGCATCCCACAGCGTAACCACATAAACAATAGAAAATGTATTTTTATGTACTAACCACGTTTCTAACGTGTTTTCATTTATCTGTACCAACTTTGGTTCACATGGGTCATTTTGTTCACGAGTAAATCAGTTTTTTGTCTCTCCTGTAAAATTTTCCTTTCTGGGGTTACGAGGTTTCATCACTCCACCAGCGATATATATATATATATAGATATATATCGAGAGCGAAACGTACAGCAAACGATTTTTTTCCCATCAACTACAAAGAGAATTTTCTTTCATAAAAATGGAACTATACATCTTTTCTCTCTTTTCGAAATAGTCAAAAGTCCCATGACGGGAAGAAAAGTCTTCAGCAAAATAATTCTTCGTTTGGTTGCTTCAGCTAACTTCAGCTCTTGCAACAATTTTCAAATGAGTTTTTCTCTAAACAATTTTTTGTTGCTGCAGATTTTGTTTTTTGTTCTGTCATTCTTTCGATTCTTCTTTCTTCTTTGTTGAAGGTTTCCTCTTACAAAATTAATTTAATTAAAGAATAAAGAAAAGAATGAATGGCTCTGTCGCTGCTAAGAATCTTTTCCGAACAGATCATCACCCGCGCGTTAGGTGTGTCACTGGAGTAGCAGTTTCAGTTTTCATGGAATGGCCCGAATACGTCGTTGCTATTACATGTATTTATTGTGACTGTGTGGTGAAATCAGGCGCTCGTCAAAATAATGAAAGTGAAGAAGCCGGCATTTTCCCGCAGGCTTTTCGGAATTTCCATCGAATTTTTGTTTTTGGGCTCAACGTCCATTTAGATGTATGATTGGATTGTATTGAAAAACCGCCAAACAAAGGCATAAAATATAAATTTTCTGTTTCCTAAGACTCTCAAGTTAAGGAAATAACTAAACCTTGGCGGCCAATTTTGGCGCTTATTTTATCTCTTAGACCAGGCAACCCCTACTCCTTCAATGGCAAACATCTTGACTTGTATTCAAGATCAATGAATATTTTTTTCATCAAAAAACGAGACAAATGAAGAACCTTTAAGATAATACCAATGCCTCCACAAGCAGAGACAGAAACAGAGAGAGACAGACAGAGACAGACAGAGACAGAGACAGACAGAGACCGAGACAGAGACAAACAGAGACAGAGACAGACAGAGACAGACAGAGACAGACAGAGACAGACAGAGACAGACAGAGACAGAGACAGACAGAGACCGAGACAGAGACAAACAGAGACAGAGACAGACAGAGACAGAAACAGACAGAGACAGACAGAGACAGAGACAGACAGAGACAGACAGAGACAGAGACAGAGACAGAGACAGAGACACACAGAGACAGAGACAGACAGAGACATATAGAGACAGACAGAGACAAACATATACAGAGACAGAGACAGACACAAATATATACAGAGACAGACATATACAGAGACAGACACAAATATATTACAGAGACAGAGACAGACATATACAGAGACAGAGACAGATACAAACATATACAGAGACAGAGACAAAGACAGTGACAGAGACAGAGGCAGAAAGAGACAGAGACAGAGACAGAGACAGACACAAACATATACAGAGACAAAGACAGAGACAGAGACAGAGACAGAGACAGAGACAGAGACAGAGACAGAGACAGACAGAGGGAACTCCCCGGGTCTAATAATAATCCGTCACTTATTATTCAGGCACGGCATGCACACACAGACAAGAGAGTTTTCCAGTACATAATGTACCACGACGCGGTGGAATCAGGCGCTCGTCAATTTTTGGAAGTGTGGCGTTATTGGTACCATTTTAAAACTTGTTCATTTGTCTTAATTTCGATGAAAACAATACCCATCTATCTTGAATAGAAGTTGAAATGTTTCTGATCGAAGGAAGTGGAGGTTACCTGGTCTCAGAGGTAAAATTTAATTAGCGAGAAAAAGGCCGCCAAAGTTTGGTGACTTCCAAATCTTGAGAGTCTTTTGAAACTGTAATTAATTAACATGTTTTGTGCCTTTAAATCACGATTTTCAGCAACTTCCATACAGCAATGTGTATAGGTATGTTGTTGTTGTTGTTGTTATCGATCTAGCAACAGCTGGGCTCTCGCCCTTCTGTCCAATGCCATGTAGTGATAAGTGCAGGTTTGCTGCAGTTGCTGTAAAGTTCCATAGAGTGTGTTGTCAATGTTAGGTCTCGGAGGGAGAAGGGTAGCTCTGATGTCATTTAGGGCTGTGCATTGGAACAGGTGTATAGGTATAAAAGGTGTTAACTAAAAAAAAAAAAGAAGCCAATTCTATAAAAATTGTACAACGTCCAGTAAAATGCTGGTTTCTTTGGTGTCATTATTTCACGAGCGCTTGCTTTCACAACGATGCCTCACTAATATTGTATTGCAAGACAAGATTGAACCTCTGGCGCACTCGAGCGAAACGGAAATACCAGCCTTATGTAGGTCACAGCAACCGCCCCCCC